>NW_027418334.1:0-187355 GCF_009905375.1 Apium graveolens
GTAGCCAAGGCCGAGAACATAACACATAGGATAACTGATAAACATTTTGGCTACTTTTATTTCTCAAGTTACCACCTGATCGTCCAACTTTTGCATATTTAGCATGTCGACCACACATAGGCATTAAAGTACAATTAATGAGGTATCATCGCGTCAAGTCACAGCCTCACTACAAACTTTGAGGACATCTACATACAATATAATTACACTTTAAAACCATATTAATATTTTTTATAATATTTTTTAATATTTAAAACTTTAAGGCATGAGTCGTATATTTTATTTAACTTTTTGTAATTTTGTTTTGAGGACACATTATTACCTACGTAAGTATGATATTAATTTATTTTTTATAAGGCAAAAGTTCCTATAACATGATATATATGTTTTTACTCATCATATTTTGTTTAACTTCATAAAAAATAATTTTTAATTTAATCAAAATTATATTTGAAATAATACATTGTATGGTTTTTAGTGAATATTATAACATTTTTTGGAACAATACAACCTTTTTTACGATACCCAATAAGGTGTTACGTAAAATATAATATTATCTCAAAAAATAACTAACATGAACAAATTTAAAAAAAAATCAAACTATATAAAAAAATGGGAAATTTTTAAATAACATTTAAAATTTGGTGAACACAACAATTTTCTACACCACATTAAAACATACTCTAAAATTTAATTATATTATCTTTTCGATCATAAAAGTAACTAAAACATAAATACAAAATTAATATAATTTTAAAAGTGTATTCTTGAAAAAAGAGAGACGATAGTTTAGATAATATATACACAAAGTAACACGTGCATGTGACTATTTTCTAATTTTAAAGAATTCTTTATAGAGGTTTACGCGTAGGTGATCAAGTTGCGGGGGTTTATGCGCAAAATCCGATCCGATATTAAACCGACACAACCGAAATTGGAATGTGGTTTGCGATTAAAGTTCATCTACCTTAGAAATTCGCAGGTTATGGGTTGATTTTGGGTTTAACTTTATCACGATTGATCCAAACCGCATCAATTTACCAACATATATACACACGATTTTATACTTGTGATTATACAAAGTAAAATAATTATGTCCAATAATCAAAAACTAAATTCGAGTTAGATCTCATCAAATTATCATCAACTCATCATATGTTTCAAAGTATTTTATATTGGTTTGCATTACATTTGTTGTTGCAACTAAATTGATCAACATGTTTATTAAACGTAAGTTATTTGCAATTAATACTAGTGATTTACTTTACTATGAAAGATTTCATAATATACTAATAATTATGTAAATTTTAAGTGGAAACGTTTAAATAAAAGAGATGTTATTTTATTTACCGAGTTCACTACTAAAAAATGTCATAAACCGTTCAAAATCCGCTAAACCGAACCGAATGGTTTGGTTTTACTGGGATACGAGGTTCGGGTTGGTTTGAATGTTTTAAAAATCACAGTTATACGGTTGGTTCTGTTTTAACATGTAACCCGAACCAAATCAAACCGCGATCACTTATATTTACCCCTATATATAACTATATATTTGTATTATATATAATATGTTAAGTTTTAAGTCTTGAATTTCTAAATATTATACTCCCTATGTTCCAATCAATTCTTAATATTTGAAATAGAATGCTCGACACGTATTTTGAGGCTCTTATATATTATAGTTACATAGCTCATTTTTAAGATTTTTTTTTTAATAAAAAATTTGAAAATTTGATTTTTTTCCAACAAAAAAGTTTTTAAAATAAGTTATGTGTATATATATATTTATGTATATATATAAATTTAGTCAATGAATGGTATATAATTAATATATATATATATATATATTTTGTCAATGAATGGTATATTTTTTAAACCACTTTTAAAACCTATAGGTGTGTGGAATAATACTTTAAAAAGATTTGTAGAAGGTTGTTACTAATTTTCCAAAAACCAGAATAATGTGTGGTGTTCGACAGTTAAGATTAAATTTCCTTAAGAATGTGTTGATCTTGATCGGTAATGATAGCCCAGGGTTTTTCTCCTTGCCCACGAGCTAATACCAAAATCCGCTCAAACTTGTAGTATCAATCAATCAGGCATAAACGACATACATACCTATTGGTTCGATATGTAGTATCAAACACAACATCACAAAAAAGTTTATAGATATCAAAGCACCACGATCAACCCATATAAGACCATTCAATTTTTTTCATCAAGTAGAATTCTAAATGAAAAAATTTTCCATCCACTTTTTTTAAGCGATACAACAAAGCCATTCTCGCTTGTAGCCTCATTAACAGCCAAGTGCCCGACCTAAAATCATGGCCCACGTTGTTTTTCCATGTTGGCCATCAAAACCTACTTTCCCTCATCATTCGTGCATCTTGTCAAAAATATTGCATTTGTTATCTCAGGTTGGACACCTGAAACATGTAAGTTCTTAATTAAATTCTTTGGGCCCACCGTTACATGTGTTTAGAAAATTGAATGTTGGAGCTTTATTATTGTAGGCTCTTTACGTAAATTTTAAAAAAAAATTGAATAGGGATCTATGTAATTTTCTTAGTGTAATCCATTGAGAAAGAAGTGAAAAAGATACTTCTTCTGTGGATTATATGTGTGTTGTACGTCTAAGTTAGGATTAAGGGCTTGAGATTCTTCCTCAAGACCTTGAAATAAAAAGAATCATTCCAAAGGCCTTCAACAACATAGTCAAGGCCCTTGACAGAAACAATCTAAGGTCTGACACATTCAATTGCGATATTAAGGTATTGAGTGTCCAGAGTGAAAGTCTTGATCTTAGTATGCACATATATATATATATTATTAATATGTAAATAAGATTAAGGATTCTTGTTTATGTAAATAATGATAATTAGGCTCTAAAACTATATATAATATCTATATATATAATATAAGGCTATATATACCGTTCACAGAAAATCAAAGAATAAGGGAAATGAGAAGAACCTAGCTACATCTCTTTTTCTCTCTACCAATATACATACATATACTTAGATTTTCGGAGAATTGAGGTGTGATTGTTGTGTTCAACTTTGTCGGTATGTGACAAATTTCTGTGTTATTGTTTTATCCTAAAAGTGAATTCGTGGCATCCTAACACAACATAGATGGGGCAAATATCTCTTCAAGATCAATCATGTCTTTTGCTATTATACAATATTAAATACAATATAAATAAGCTTTCTTTCTCATTATTGTTTAATATTATTATTTTTATTTATCAAATCTGTTTTGACCATTATGACTTGTTTTGTTAGTTGGTGTTTATTTCCAATTCTTGAACTACGATTTATTTGAATAATTACCCTATTGTTGCATGTGTTAATATTTTCCATAATCTAGAAGAGATATTTTTATTATATTCTACTAATCGTGTAGTTCAAGATGGTGAACGAAACTAGTTTATTTCTAGTGGTTAATTTTTTGCCGGTACTAGTGGTAGTGTACCCATCACTGGTGGGCCACGTATCGTTTTCCATACTCCATTATCTTTCAGGTATGCTTGAACAGTTCGGTGGAGGTTCCGGTTTGTCTATGTGGTAGAAAAAAGATGAAATTATGGTTAACGATTAACGGTTTATGGGCGATGATATAATATAACCCACATGTTGTTGATCTTGATTTAATTAGATTTCATAACCACCAAAAAATTCCTTATCCAAATACCCCAAAACTTTCTTGATCCTCCTACTAAACCTTTTATCCAAATTAAAGTTTTCACTTTCTTGGATTGTGAGTGTTAGTGTAAATGAATTTGGGGAAGAAAAGGAAGGGATTTGGTAAATGTATAGAGATTACTCCTTTAAAATTACTTATAAATAAATATTTAACCATGGTTAACAACTAACGAGATAAATATCCACTAATTTCTAGAATTGTCTAGGAAGTACAATTTATATATATATCTAATATTTAGTTATCATTCTTCTAAATTTACTAACAATAATATGATAGAAGAAAATAATATATATGATGATAATAATAATAATATTAATAATAATATAATAATATGATGATGATGATAATAATAATATATAATAATAATAATAATGAAAATATTGGCACCCATACAATTTCTTAAATAGAAAAAAAATATAAATAAAATTTGTACTCGAAATAATCGTAATTCGAGTTTTTTTATCATATTACTAAATAAATAAAAAATTAATTAAAGAATAATTACTAGAGCACAAATCTTAGGATATTCAAGAAATTTATTAATGCAATATTAGGATTCCAAAGCTAACACTTATTTTAGCTCAATAGACAGCTACACTCACAATTATTTTTCCCATAAAAAATATTCATTATAAATAATCAAATAATATGATTATAAGAACTTTTAAATTCTTCAATACACTAGGTTATAATTATAGAATAATAATGCGATTCTTTATTTTTCAGAAAATAAATAATTATTTAAATAGTTTCCCAGAACTTAATAATCTCATACCTATTTAAATCCCTACAAAATATCTAACGACCTAATAAGTATATATTTAAATATCATTGGGAATTAATTAATCCATAATACTCTAATAAACTAATCGATGTTGACACTTGCGATGTTCACACTTGAGATTCTAAAAATTTAATCACAATTAAATTAATTCACGCACTTACGTTAAATCATAAATCGCGATAACGAGAGTTACTTACTTAAAGTTTCTCGGGCTTTACAATTTTTGAGCGGTTTATTTACTACGAATTTTGCAAGTTAGCTCGCAAAAGAAAAATAATCCTTTAAAGATCATTTTAAAATACTTGGTCATTATAATAAATCTAACAATCATTTTTCAAAAGTCTCTAGAACTATACTAGAGATAATAAAACAAGTTTTGAGATTTGAATATACTCTGCAGATTTTATATAAATATTTTATGACCAAATAGACGCTATTTTTTAAACTATAATTCATTTAAAAATATTAAAAAAAATCTGCTAACCACATATGATTAGGATAACATATATTCACCTTCTCAAGCTTGGAAAATCTCATATCCACAAATTTTTATTTAATCTCTATTTATCATAATTATTCTTCTTAATTAACAATCAGAAAATAATTCAATGGTCGGCTAAATTTGAATATTTTAACTCGACTAATCACATAAACACATAGAACTCTTTTTTTGTTTTACTACATTTATACTTTTCTCTCGATTTTCTTCCTTAAATAATTCAGAATATTTGACTCGTCAAAGTGGAATGAATTAAATTTTAATATTTATTCACTAATTCACATAAATTATATCAAACCACATAATAAACAATTTATTAACATAAATATCTATCGTGAAAATCTCATATAGTACATTGTGAGCACAATTGTTAGTATGACATCAAAGTGCCCCCACTGTTGATGTAAATAAAATATGGGTTATAGTGCTCATATGGCAAAAAAATGAGCCCCCGTATTAACCTAGAGTCACCTTGTGGGAACATGTGCTGATTTGGCTTCAAATACTATGAAACACCAACCTATGATGTATGTATGAATAAGTAGTGTTTGAATATTGGTATAATAAAATAATTTTTGGGTATTAAAAAGGTATTGTGTGTTATGTGTCACATGCCACGGCCCTACCGCCAACAAGAGCTTGGTGTTGCCTTTCACCTTTAGCAATAATATTTAAGATGATATCAATAGCAAAGAAGAATTGCCTATAAACAATAGGGGAGTCCTGTTAAAAAGTAATGGTAATTAGAAATTAACTCAAGTAGTGGGGAGTGGGGACTTACCAAAAATTATCGATCTAAATACAAAAGTACGAAGGTAAAAGACTAAATCCACTAACGAAGATAAGAGTTGATTCCATAAAAGTATTTAAATACGATTCTTAATCTAACAATAGTAGTTCTCGTAAACTCAAATGACGATATATTGAGTCATTCTACTTGAGATAGAGTTAGAGTTGTTAGGAAGAGAAGGGAGATATTCAATCTTTCAGAGATGGGACTCATATGTGAGGTGGTTATGGATATAACGATACAAGTCAGAGATCACTTCACTCTGGTGAACTATTCCCTCAAGAAAACTAATGTGAGCCGTCAGCCTGTGATTTTGTACAAGTGATTTCTCTACAATTACTTGGTCGCACTTAAGTAAAACTTGATCAAAAGTTGCAATAAAGTTTGTAGATCAAAAATTGATATTGTCATAACACATTATTTATTAAAAATCTACAATATTTTCCTCTTGAATCAGCGTGGTTAAAAATATCATCCATTGGAAAGTTATCATCTAACTAGTACAACATCAACAACTTTTGGCATATTGTCTCCTATGATCTCGTATATACCATCTTTCACCATCATACAACAACATGAGATTTTTGTGAAAACAGGGCCTTTAACGACCGCAATTTTGATCGTTATATGGCCCAACTTGTTCGGTATTAAAAAATAACGACTCGATACCGTGACGGTCAGATTCCCTAATCGTTATTTACTAATTTTAGTCGAATTTTACGCCGACTAACCCACACTACTGCCACGTGTGCAACTAATACCAACACGTGGTGTTACATACCTTAGGATTTATGGGTAAAATATTAATATTTTAAGTGTAAAAGGTCAATAAGTCTTTTAAAATTTATCAAACAAGTTTACAAAAGTTCACCTAACAATATTTGAGTTCTTTAATAAAAAAAAATTGTCTTTTAGCCACTAATATTCCAAACACATCCTAAGTTAAGTCTAAGGGCTCCTACTACACATATGAAGAAATTACATACAATTTAGCAAACCAAAAATTCTATAGCAATTCCCATAAGGTTGAGGCTGTTTGCTCTCAAGATTTTCAAACTGAGCTTCATCTTTGTTATTAAAATTTCCAAGACAACAAACACTCATCCCATAAATAAAGAGTAGTTGGAGACAGTCATCAAAACTAATGCAGTGTGTTCTTCTTTTGTGACATTTTTAATTTCTTGTAATGTTGTTAATCATGTTTTATGGGCCACCCCTTTACTCTCCCATGGAGCTCAACCATTAACGAAATTCATCTTTATAAACATTTATGTTCACATATTTTTTAATTCTATTTCTTGGCATCTTTGTCAAATATTAAATAATCGTCCCTTTTTATTTTCTAAAATATTTTTTCCTAATTGTCTTCCACCCCTCCTTTATTGTTGCTTAATATATTTTTTGTTAATTATCTTTCATGTGAATGCACGAGTAATTGTTACAAATTGATGAATAATTCATAAAGTTTACCCTTTACCTTTGGGTGCAATCTGATCTTATTAAATTCAATAGCTCGTGGGGAAATGAGAGTAAATAACATAAAAGAATTTTTAAGGAGGTTGTAACCCTTGTGATATAATATATTAAGGGAAAAATAGTGATTTTTGAGTGACAAAATAAGTGGGCTATGACCAATTTTGGTTGAAAATAAGTCATTTCCTACCTATTTGCTTTGTTCGAACTAGTCAAGTGGTAAATAATGAGTTAGTCTTTTATAATTGTCAAAATTGACCTAAAATCGTTCATTTATGACTTTTTTAGTTTTTTAAATTTTGGCCCCACAAAATTGCATGACTGTATTGAGGCAAGTGTGAGCAACGCCAAGACACATAACCACATAAGATAACTTACTAACATTTTAGCTACTTTTATTACACAAGTTACCATCTGATGGCCCAACTTTTGCCTATTTAGCATGTGGACCACACAAATATGTTAATAATTAGTTTTTTGACATTAACTGACCAACTTCTTAAGAATTTAGTAGCTTTTATTGTTGAAGATAGTTGTAAATAGTATATTATTGGTAGTATTTCAACACTTTTTTCTGGCTTTTGGTTGTTTATATTATATTCAAAAGATATTATATGGTCGATATTCTAATTTTCATATTTCATGTTGAATCATTTTTATTGCATATTTTACACAGACATCACATGGAAACATAACAACACATATGTTTTAATGATGAAAACTAAATACAAGTATGCAAAAATCCCTTTCATAGTCACTCACTTCAAAGAATATGTGTTCATTTTTTTTGAAGTAAGAAAATGACTTTATTACGTGCTACAATTCTTTGGTGCAATTTCTACTTTTATTAAGTGCTTTAATTCTTTGGTACAATTTGTGAGTTACGCATTCACCATATGTTAATGTTTTATTTTAATTACCAAAATGAGTGTAGTCAAAATCAAAAACTCTTTTGCTACATAAAAAACTCAACATTCTACTTTTATGTAAAATATAGGTGTGAGATTAAATTATTTAATTTTGAAATATAATTATTACTTCATAAGCTAGTGGTTGATAATTAATTAATACATAGGATCAAATATATATATATAAATTCAATTAGTTGAATAGTTTGTGATGAGCAAACCCAAGTCAAAGAAATGGAAATAATTTAGGACAAAGAATATGATTCCAATAAGTATTATATATGGTTTGCATTATATATATATAACATAATATGTAGTAATAACGAAAAATTACAATTCCAATTTGTGATAGTTATGATTAAATATAAAGTATATATTTTTATACTTTAGAATTTTTCAAGTCAATACTTTACTAGTTTTGAATAAAAATGCGGATATATATATTAATTTATTTAATTAAATATAGATACATCATATTATATATATATATATATTGTACTTCCAAATTAATATTTTTCACATATCTCCAACCACATCTCTTGTTAATGAATGGTATATTTTTGAAATCACATTTACCTTTGGCATGCTTAAAATAATACATTCAAAAGCTTTCCCTGATATTTGTTACTAATGTGTCAAGTACACAACAAATATATAATATTGGGGAGTTGAGATTAAATTGTCCTGGTAATGGCTTGCTCTTTATCGTAAATGGTAGCCCAGGGTTCTTCACCTTCCACGACCCTAGCCAAGTACCTAAAACTCACTCAGAACTTATCTTCAATTGATCCCACATGAGTGCAAATTTGAAAATTAATTATTGGTAGTGATGGTTCAGCGGGGTGAATTGCACAGACGCTATAGCATACCTATTGGTTGGATATGTAGGATCAATATCAAATACGTCCCTGAAACTTTTTTAGGCTATCAAAGAGCGAGGATCAACCATTATAAGACCCTTCAATCTATGTTTTTCATTAAGTAGAATTCTAATGAAAAATTCCAGCCACTTTTTTCTATTAAGGGATACAACAAATCCAATATAATTGGAGCATAATTAACACCCAAGTTGTTCTTCCTAAAATCACGTACCACATGTCATAAATGTTATCCATCAAAACCTACTTGTTCAGCTCCTCCGTGCATCTTTTTAAAAACATTAATTGGTTGTCTCGGCTCGACACCCAAAAATGTAAGTTCTTAATTAATGTGTTTGACCCTCGCTTACATGTGTTAGAAACTTGAAAGTTTGGAGTTTTAATATCGTAAGTTCCTTATGTAATTTTCAAAAAATTTGGATATGGATATAAGTAATTTTCTTAGTGTAATTCATAGAAAAATAAGTGCCATGAAGTTTCTTTATGTGGAGTATATGTTTTATGTATGGTCTAATCCAAGATCAATGGCTTGAAATGTTACATCAAATCATTGACACAAAAAAGAAGCATTATAAAGGCCTTGAGTGATAAAATCAAGACCCTGATAAGAACGATCTAAAGGGCTTGAGTGACAGAGTCAAGGCCTTGACATATTCAGTTGCGATCTGAAGGCCCTGAGTGTTCAGAGTCAAGGCCTTGATATGAGTAGACCTATAGATATATTTATATTATTATCTAAATAAGAGTAAGGATTATTCTTATGTAAATAATACTCCCTCCGTCCTTTTCAATTGTTTATATTTTTTAGAGAGTGTCTGACACGTATTTTAAGGTGCATATAAAGTATAGTTTTGTAATTTTTTTTTTACAATTTTGTTTTTCTGAATAAAAATTAAAACATTCAACTTTTATTCAGAAAAATAAAATTGTAAAAATAAGTTACAGAACTATACTTTTTATGCACCTTAAAATGCGCGTCACACACTTCCTCAAAAATGGAAACAATTGGAAGGGACCGAGGGAGTATTAATTAGGCTTCAAAATAATTATTTTTAAATGATACTATATATATGTTCTTTGATATAAAAATAAAAGGATGAAGGGAAAGGACAAGAATCCTTGCTAGCCTCCCTTTTTCTCTCTTCCAAATATAAAACATATACATAGATTTTCGGATGAATTGAGTATCATCATTTTTGAACATTGCCGGCCTCTGACGGATTTTTCTATTGCTGCATTAACCTAGATGTTAATTTACGGTAGCCCAGCACAACATAGGCGGGGCGAGTATATCTTCAAGAACAGTCGCGTCTTTTACAATATTCTTATCTGATATTAAACCTATAATATAGATAAACTTTATTTCTTGTTATTGTTAAGTATTGCAATTTTTGAATATCGAATTCGTTTCACCTTTGTGATTTATTTTGTTAATTTATTTTGATTACCTATTCTGAAATTGTGATTTATATCTAATATAATTGCCCAATTACGTCATTCAAGATGGTGAATGAAATTGTCTTTACTTCTCGTGGTTAACCTTTTGATGGTACTGTACCCACCATTAATTGGGCCACTTAATGATTTCCACGACCTATTAATCTTTCGGGTATGTCTGGCAAGTTCGATGGGGGTTTTGATTTTTCTCGTTATTAGAAAAAGATGAAACCGTTGTTAACAGTCAAGGGTCTAGGGTTGGTGATGCAGTATAACCTACATGTTGTTAATAAAGATAAAGCCCAGCTTATGTTATGTGCACAGAGAAAGATAGAATGGGAAGGGCACAATTCTTGCAGCCTTAGCTTACACTCTATTTCATGTTTATTTATCAAAGGCCTATAATGCTAAGGTTTTGCGAAAGATTCTTGATTGGACACATAATATTGTCTCGCAAGGTCAAAAAAGGTATCACGTGTCTAAGTTCCTTGACTTGAAGCTTATAGACTCTAAGTCCATGACTGAAGAGGTGAACAAATTTTAGAAGATTATACATACTTTAAAGGAGTTCGGTGTGGATCTTCCTAAAAAGTTTTAGGTGATCTATATGATTAAAAAACTTCTGAAGTCTTGGGAAGGGTTCTCTCTTTTCATGATAAAATACAAGGGATAGATTACTTGGACTAGTCTGATATTGGATATCTGTATGTAAGAGCAGCACAAGTCTAAACAGGGTTATTTGATGCCGGTTATAAGTGGGAGTGTGATGATAAACATCGTGACAACTGATCAGAAATGAAAGCTAGCTAGTAAGAAAAGTAACGGTAACTCAAAAAATGAAAAGAACAAGGCTAAAACCAAAGATAAATAAATCATGTTAGTCTTTTGGATAGATAGGTCATTGAAGTAAAGATTATTCTAAAAAAATCTAATGTAGTGGCTCAGGCAAATACCTTGATTGGGACTTCAACCATTGTTATGCTTATAACTAATATGGTTATTGGTGAAGCACATGCTTTTGTAATCAATGAAGGGTATGTTACCAATACACCTATAATATTATTTATTTATCTTTCTAAAGAGTGGTTGATTGATACTGCACCTAATGTGCCCATTTGTGCTGACAAAACTCTATTTGTATCTTATCAACTGGCTCATAAAAGGACAGTGACTATGGGGAATGCTAGTGTTGTAGGCGTGTTCTATCCGTGATTAGAGTGCATCATATTCCTAACATTCGTAAAAATATTGTTAGTGGATCTTATTTATTAAGGATGATTTTGAACTTTTTTGAAGTGTAATAAAGTAATTATCACTCAAACTGGTGTAATCTTGGGCAAAGGTTATTTTTTGGATGTTTTATTTTTTATTAATGTTGAGCCTATGATTAACGGTTTGGTTAATAAAATTGTTGCTTCTTCTGTTAATTACGTTGAATCATCTAATTTTTGGCACTCTCGTCTTGGTCATTTAATTTTTGGTTCTCTAATGAATATGATAAATTTAGAGTTGATTCTAGAGCATGCAATTAGTAACAAATATAGGTGTCCAGTATTTGTCTCTTCTAAAATCAATAAGAAAACCATTTCATAATGTTGTAAGAGATAACATTATGAGATTCTGAAATTTTGGATTTAGTTTATACTGACATATGTGAATTTAATGACTTGTTTAATAAAGACAATAAATGATATTTTATTACCTTTATTGATGATTGTAGTAGATACTATTATTTTTATTTGCTTAGATATAAGATGAAGCACTTGATAAGTTCATTATGTATAAAAGTTAGTCGTTTTTATCTTCTAAAAAGGTTCCGTCTATATTTCTTGTATTTTTGATATTTTTGTACGCTTTTGAATTGGTTTAGTTTTAGATATTTTTTTATCTACAACAATATAGAAAAGATATGGGTGGAAAAAGATATAAACTTGATATAGTATGAGCTTTTCATCCCAAATGTACAATTAAGTATTTCAAATGTATAAGATGACCCCATAGCATTGCAGTACAGTATTTATGTATAAAATAAAAATATGGCCTTATCTAACAAAATATTAAGGAGAAATCAACTATAAACAATTTTTTAACACTTTTAACAAAAACTTCAAGAGTTACAATTCTTGGTAATAACTAAAATAATTTATTAAAACACTATGTATATATGAACATGATTTACTTAAATTTATTATTGTTTTCTTTCTTCACATTCATTTGTCTAATAGTGATATGGGATTTGGGTATTAATTTGGTAGCATCAACTCTGTAAAAACAGGCTTGCAACAATTGGGGCTAATCAATTGCCCTTTTGCACATGCAATAGCAGGTTGGATGTATAGGCACAGTCCTTCCAGTCTCATGTGTCATGATCTTCAAAACCTGTTAGTAGGATCCAATTTCATGAGCATGTGTTTGGTTGGTTATAACAAAGGTGGAAAACACTTGCCCAATTCAATTTGGGGTGTAACCCTTACCAGATAAAAAAAATATTTAATATTTTACATCAATTTATTAAATTGTATAAGATACCTATGATATACAAGTAATCCTTAGTATTGTGGAGGATTTTCTTCATTGTTTCACTGCAAATAGGAACACAAGCATATTATGTAAAGATTTTGGAAGGAAATATTCACCATTATATTAAAAAGATAATAAATATAGCTTAATATTGAATAAGAAGGTTATCAACTAGTTTTTTATCCACCTACCAAAAAGCCAATCCAAAATTAATACACCAATAATGTATTTGGGCTCAAACAACAAACTTTAATATAATTAATAATTTTTCTAATACTTATATTTCATTTTTTCTATCTT
This sequence comes from Apium graveolens, assembly GCF_009905375.1. NCBI lineage: Eukaryota > Viridiplantae > Streptophyta > Magnoliopsida > Apiales > Apiaceae > Apium > Apium graveolens. The sequence goes on from NW_027418334.1 coordinate 13,298, forward strand.
TTGACTTTAGTTAATTTGGAAAAATGTGGCACAATGAAAGAAAAAATCAAGAATAACATTTTTTTATGAGAACAATCATATTCATTTTCTCTATGTCCATTATCCATTATAAACAATAACTATCAAATAATTCTATCCAAATTGTCCCATCTCTTTTTTTGACAAATATGGCCACTACCTACAAGGACACAAAAAATCTCTTTTAAATCAACTGTTGTATAGAAATTTAAAAAATATCAACACACAATACTTGTATGGGTTAAAAAAGATAACCAGACCCAAAATACAACATATCAAATCTTAATGGTAGGTTGAAAAACAAAGAAAATGGAAATAAGCAATAAAAAACAAAATATATGGAAATATGGGATACTCAGTCACAAAAATATACATGGGCACCCCTGTGTATATGTATGATGGCTTCTCAATTAGGAACTTCATGTCACTTACACATTTGCCTCCTTCAATATAGTAAAATAAACCTCTAATTTTAAAAGACAAAAGGGGTGGCTTTATGGTTTTCCCTATATTCAATACTCAAATAACATTTATTTTAGATATCATAAAACTATAAGAGAAGATAAGGGAGATGTTGTAAACATATGACTAGTGGTGTATGGTTATGAACTAAATAATGAAGATTCTAGAATGTACTAGTAGGGGAGGTTTTGTTTTAAAAAATTTTATATACAAGTTTCTAGAATGGACTAGAAATAGTAAATCATCTTATTATCTTGATGGGTTGCTACCCAAAATACCTTTTTTCTTGGACCCTTGTTTGTCTTGGGGCTGGGCCTTCCTTTAAAGTGTATATTTGGTTGGCTCGTTATTATTGTGATTTTACCTACAAGATTATTTTCTTAACCTTAACTACACTAGCTTAAAAGCTATACATGTTAATACGGAAAATCACAGCATGTTCATTTAATGCATTTTTTTTAATCTAACTAATTTAATTTTTTAATAGTTTTTTATTTTTAATTAATATATTTTAACTTATGTTAATAAGCTTTCAAAATAAAATTGGTATAATAATTTATGTTGGTAAAAACTCTAATTTGTGCCACTAGTTGGGAATGGGATTAGATTGAAGGAGAATCATTGAATACCATATTGTCTACTTGTAAACCAATACATTCAATAATATCACAGTCAAAATGATTAACTAGAATGGTTGGTTTAAGGGAATGAGTCATTCATTTAGGATAGTAATTTTTAAAAAAAATGTTATTTTCCATAGATTTGAATATCTAAGTTTTTACTAACCACCAACCTTCGAAACTATCTATAAACATATACCTAAACGCTGTTTGAGGAGGCTAAGATATATGCACATCATTAGTAGCTAACTATTAATTCTTAAAATTATTTCTTTTGTTACATATCTATGAAGGATTTTGTAAAAAATAATGGAGAAAATGATTCAACACACCACCTATATTCCTATATTGTCTATCAAAAACTTGAATTTGGAATCATTTCTTAGTCCAATAACTCTAGCATTTGGAACTAGGTTTTCAACTCTGGTTATAGGTCAAACCCTTTAAAACCATGTACTTTTTTCCATATAATTTAATTACCTTATTATATTATATATGTTATATTTAACATTTTGTTAATAGATAAAACGCCAACAAAATAGCACACCATTTAACAAATTTAGGTTTATGTTCACATTTTGTTAATTTGTAATTGCAAGTAATTCTTGGTATTTATTTTTAAATTCTAAAATCATTACTACCCATTTTAATAACACTCACATATATATATTTTTTAACTTTGTCCAAATCTTTCTTGGTAACATTTCATATGCGTTTTATATTACAATATTAATATAAGAATAATGGGTTTGTTTGATTGTTTAGTTAAGACCTTCCAACAAAATTTAACACTTTCTAAATATTATAACTTAAAAAAATTATTAATTATTTTTACTAAGCATGTACATGTTAAAAAGACTTATATCATGAATTAATTTATATTAAAGGTTGAGTAGTTACGCCTATGTATGGGTTAGGCTTGGGTGGGTTGGGTTGAGTTGGGCTTGGTGGGTTCAACCTCTCTCTTGGATGCTGGGTTAAAAGGGAAGAGTTCATCCTTTTCTATTCTCGATAAAGAGTTACTAGTGAAGGTTTGGTAACTTAAATTTGAATTTTTTTTAAGAAAAATTATTGTTATTATAATTGTTCATGTATTAAATCATAAAATTTTGAAGATTATGTTTAAATTAAAGAAAGAATTATTTGAAAACAAAATATATTTACATTAAAATATGTAAGTTTGATTAAATAACTAATTAACTACATAACATATGTAATGTATTAAATTATAATAAACTATATATTCTAAGTAAGTTATCTATGTAATAAAGTAACTTAAAATAATCAGGAGTCGGGTAATGTGCATTGAGATATTAAATTATAAAATTATATATTTGAATGAGTAAAAAATGAGAAACAAGGCTATTGCTATAACCCTAAACTAGCCAATAACCATCAAGAACACCCGTATTTGTGGCCTTGAAACACATTCTATTTTCGCAAGCGAGTGTTGGCTCAGTTGGTTAAAGAGGGGATAATTATCCTCTTGGTCACAAGTTCGAATCTCACACGAGTAGAATTTATGATTATGCTCGCAAACACCCTCTTGCCCCTGAATCCCGACCCTCCCTTTCAAAAAATTTCTTACAGTCCGAGCTAGTCCACACCATTGGAGACAAACAACACTCACCCATATTTGAAGATAAAAAAAATAAAGTATATTAATCACATACCTTAGAGTTTAAAATGTACGTCCACTTAAGTTTGGGATTTATGGGTACAAATGTTAGTACTTTAAGAGGCAAAACAACAAATTATGTAGCAATTCCTATATGGTATGTTTGGGATCTATGGGTACAAATATTAATACTTTAAGGGACAAAACAACAAATTATGTAGCAATTCATATATGGTTGAAGCTATTAGCTTTGAAGATTTTCAAGCCACTACTAGAAAGAGATTTTATATATCGGGTAAACAACGATGTGTATGTAAAAAAGGACCGATGTATTCGTGACTGATGTTAAAGTTAATTTTACATAGACATCGGTTTTTACCTGATGTCTAAAGTAGTCGTATACAACACTTTGGAAAGATTTCTAATGTCTTAGAATATTTTTATAAATTTCAGACATCGTTTATTTATATGTAACTCGTATGAAAAATACAGTTTAACATCAATTCCTGTAGGTAACCGTTGTTATAGGTGTTATATAATATAGGTTTTGTTTAAATTTATGTTGTTAAATCGCCTTATTCACATCATTTATTATTTTATAATTAATGTATCAAACACGTTTTAACAATAAATATTTGAATTTTTACTAATCTTTGGTGCTATTGGAGAATGTATTTAACCATAATACTGAAAAAACTTAAGTCCCAAAACTCAACCAAAATACGTATATCATCCTAGACATACTATTCCCATGATAAGTACAACCATCAAATTGTAAACATCAACCAGAGTACTAACTTAACCAGTACAGGATACTTATTGACATGAATAAACACTACTTAGTTGATCAAGATCAGAAGCTTTAATAGTAGTGGCCTTGAGGAATCTCTTGAAGAAGACAGAGGTCTGTGCTCCTTCCTTCCTACAACTACAAGAGTTCCGTGAAATATAAAGAAATAATAAAATAAAATTTCAACTAAAATTGATAGGATTTTAGTAATGATGATCATTAATTACTTAAATATTTGTAGTGTGCACACACTAATGTAAAGCGGTGCTCGTACCCTTGTCTTAAAATTAAATTTAAGAATCCAGCAAAATATACTTGTAAAGAATGTTATAATTTGTAATAGTTGAAAGGATGAGCCCAGTGTTGTACAACCAAGATAATTATATTTCACAAAGCCTTAAGTTAATAAGCAAAAAGAAAACATATAAAATCAGAAAGTACCTCAATTTTCACCTTTACAAACTGCAAACTCTTCCCATTTCCTAAATGAAATCGAAAAGGTAACAAAGATGTAAAGTTTGGAAGCAGAAATTATCATCTAGTATACAATTAGGTTATTAACATGCCTTCTGTGTATAAGATCATGAATATATAAATAAAGAATGGCCATATAATACGTCACAAGTGCACATAGGTAACCCCTACTATACAGTTGCATAAGGCCTAAATGGTGTTGCATAAGGTAATAGGCAACACCAGGGTGGGGTTACTAATGTGGATGTGGCCGTAGAACCTTAAGGCAACGAATTATGCAACACTAGAAAGTGTTGCATTATGCGTCTTTTGCAACAGTAAAAGCGTACAATGACAACAATAATTAGTGTTTTATAAAATGAAGTCACATCACCACTGTGTCCTACGTGGCAAGTGACACGTCATATTTCCACGTCAGTAGTGGCCCCTACTTTGACATGTCAGCAAGGGGTCCCACATTTTCCACATTAGCAGTGGGAGCCACTTTTGCCACGTCAGGAGTGGGTCCCACAATGTGTAGTGCAACGCTGATTTTAGTCATCTGCAACACCATTGTTATTAATATGCAACATCATGTTTAGTATTACGTAACACCGTATAGAGTCAAATGCAACACTACAAAAATAAAATGTTTGAAATAATTGTTCTTCTTTTACATTATTCCTGCCAAATAAGGCATCCAACATTTAATACAACAAGCATATAATGAAACTTAAAACTTATTAAACCGGTTCTAAGGTCTTATCAACAAGCATAAATGAAATCGGATACATACTTTGGTTTTACCTATCAAAGTACATAATTTCTAACTTCAAAAGGGCAAAAATATCAAAATACTCGATAGTGAAAGATATATGGTAGTAAACACTTTTCCTACATCAAGGAGAACAACATTCAACCAAAGTGCAAGTCCAAATATAAGCACTGCTATGATCATAGGAATGTTCTAGAGCACAACCATGTTAGTAAAAAATTTATACATGAATTTCCTGAGCCAATCATCCTCCAGATCTCAGAAATTCTAAATTATTTTCTTAAAATGCTCCTCCATGCTTAAAATTTGATGACACGCATATTTCCAAGCATCACAATTATGCGGGCTCGGAGGAAGGTTGCAGGAAGAACAGGCTCCTACGCAAAGCTTGAACAGAAGGGTTAGAACATAAAACTATGTGGGTATAATATATACATTATTTGCTTATTCAATCTGAAGAACAAGATATATTACGGTTACATAAATTATATTAAATGAAGTTTACAGTAATTTGACATACTGAATCTAGCATACGATGAAAAAAAGGAATTCAGCGAGCATGCCATGGGGTTCAAAAAATTAAAAAGAATAAGATAATATAAGGAAATAAAAGAGAAGTAAAACATAACATATTAACAACATCTCATTCACATATAAACGTTAAAAGTAGAAGTGGTTGAGAGCAAGAAAAAACAGAAATCGAAAATAGAGGTTATGGATTTAAATATTTGTCGCTCTGTTTTGCTACTTGCTCTAAACCAAAAAGTTCTTGAACAGTAAATATTCTACTTAGTGTATACACTTCTTTTGTCCATAAAAAAAACTGAGGATTCGAGTTTCTTATGCTTTTTATGTTCCTTAATTTAAAGTGTATTTAAAAACTGAACATTAAGGACAAACTTACTGTTCTACGTATCTTTACTATTACAGGGTGGCAAGCACTCAACACTTGAAATTAAGATGATGACTAATACCCGAACTTGTCACCCTTTAAAATTAATGGATACTCTGATGGACAGTGAACTATAATAGCTGTCTTTTTAAGGAGAGACCAAATGTAATATGAACTCTCTCATTTAAATCTCTAACAGGAGGACTCTCTCACTTTTTTGGATGCTATGACAAAAAAATGATACAATTTTTCCAGAACCTTGTAATAGTATCCTTATCCTTCATTAGACTGATCACTCTTTTAAACTCTGTGGTTGAAAGTGTGTCGATTATATTGCTTCCAAGTAGAGTGAAAGAACCATTATCACAATAAATTCCGACTTTTGTATATGATACAACCCAGACTCTTATTATTTCTTTAGCTAGCTGCTGAAAATATTCTTCATCTGTGAGGTACCAATTTAGTGGAAGAAAGTAAGTTTAATCATAGCAATTCCATAATGATCACTCAGTAACTAGCAGTTTCTTCCAACAAATTTTAAGTGTGTCTTCATTGAAGGTTTATATGAAGGTAGGGTTGTGATTTTTCTTCAAGCTTGTTTGAGTGGAAGTGATTGGAATTTTAAGAAGTGAGTTTGCAGTTGGCTTGTATAGAAATTTTGGCTTTGAGGTGAGAGATGGTTGAGTGTTTGAGCTAAGAGATTTGGTAGGTTGAGATTTTATCATTTGTATTTGTAGGGTTTGTTGGTGTGGTCCTGGGTTGTATTCCTTCTTTTTCCTCCTTCTTTCATCTCCTTTCTTCTTGTCATCATCCTTCTTCTCATCCTTCTTTTTATCCTTGCGGCCAGTTGCTCTTGAAGATTGACTTGGATTTGAGTTAGAAGGTTTCTGCTCATCATGCTTCTGCTCATCATCATGCTTGTGATCTTTTAAATTAAATTGAGCAGTTGGCAACATAGTGTCACGATTCAGCAAGTATCTGTATAAGATCTTTATCATCTCCAAATCTTCAGCGTTCTTGTTCTTTTTGTATTTTAGATCAGATTGAATAGTCATGATTGTCTTCATATTTGATCTAACAAAAATTTTAGGAATAGTAAGTTGTTTGTATTATTTGGTTCTTGGGCAGATGTAGGACACTCCTTTGTTTGGATATAGATAGGTTCAGGAAAAGCTGCTATCTGGGCATTTTTAAGCTCATGAAGAAGTTGAGTGTCCTCTGTGATGACTACATGTACTTTGTCAATCACAACATCTAGCTCAGATGCCCTTAGTATGTTAAGATTTGACATAGATACTTGAAGGCATCTATCCACACCATCATCATTGACGTTGACAATAATCCTCTTCTTTAAGTAATTTTCAACATTCACAACCACTGCCCTGGTAGAATTGATAGTTTTGGCCAATGCTCTTTTGTATGTTATATAGTTATTTTGAAGAGACAACCTCGGGACTGCAAGAAGTTCACTGAATTTTTGACCTTGATATGGTCCTTCTGCAGCCTTGACGAGTCATTCTTTTCCTACATCTTGAAATTGTTGAGTTTGTGAAAAACTTTGGCCAACCTGAATAGGCTCCTTAGATTTAGATTTAGCATCCCTGGATTGTTGAATCCTAACCTTAATCTCCCTTTAGTCTTGATAACAGGCATGAGTAGGGGAGTTCATAATTTGGCCTTATTTCTTCCGGTAGGGAAGGGAGTGGTATGTTGAGCTTCCCCGTGATGGCTCCCAAAGCAACAGAGTTTTGCATTTAAAGATGATTGTGATAGTCCATCAGGGTTTTAATATCTGTCTCTTGACTTTGCACCAAGGATGTAAGAGCTTGAACTTAAGAAATTAGTTAGTCATTGGAAGATTTGAGAGAAGAAACTTGATATTGCAGTTCTTGAACTTGTAGTGTGGATGATGATTGAGATGTGGAGGAAGTAGAAACCCCAAAAGTGTCATCTACAACCTTCTTAATTTCATCCATGGGCAAGGCTGAAGGAGTGTATCTTCTAGAGTGCATTTGATCCATCTTTAGTCTTGTGTCATTAGAGTGAATGATATGATTTTGAACTTGTTCATTCAGGGCCACAAATTAGGTCTTGAGATTCTTAACACTTGTTTCCATTCCACTGAGATCATACATTGATATCTGGTCAGCAAAGTTTTTGAATTTGGTTTTCATCTCAGTTTGAGAAGGAATGATTTCCAATATTTATACTTTCCTCTCGATTCTCTTTCCTTAAATAATTGGGAATATTTGACTCGTTAAACTGGAATGAATTAAATTTTAATATTTATTTACCGATTAACATAAATTATTTAAAACCACATAATAAAGAATTTGTTGACATAAATATCTACCGCGAAAATCTCAGATAGTACATTGTGAGCACAATTGTTGGTATAGAATCAAAGTACCCCCACTTTCGATGTAAACAAAATATGGGCTATACTGCTCATATGGCAAAAATATGGGCCCGCCTATTGATGTGGAGTCACCATGTCGGAACATGTGATGATTTGACTTCAAATATTATGCAACACCAACCTATGATGCCTTTATTAACAAGTAGTGTTTGAATATTGGTATAATAAAAGAATTTTTGGGTATTAAAAAGGTATTGTGAGTTACGTGTCAAATGCCCCTGCCCAACTGGTAACAAGAGCTTGGTTTTGACTTTCACCTTTAGTATTAATATTTAAGATGATATCAGTAGCAAAGAAAAATTGCCTATAAACAATTGGGGAGTCGTTCTAAAAAGTAATGGTAATTAGAAATCAACTCAAGTAGTGGGGAGTGGGGACTTACCAAAAATTACCGATCTAAATACAAAAGTATGAAGGAAAAAGACTAAATTCACTAACGAAGATAAGGGTTGATTCCATAAAAGTATTTAAATACGATTCTTAATCTAACAATAGTAGTTCTCGTAAACTCGAATGACGATAGAGTGAGTCATTCTACTTGAGATACAGTTAGAGTTTTTAGGAAGAGAAGGGAGATATTCAATCTTTCGGAGCTGGGACTCATATGTGAGGTTATGGATATAACGATACAAGTCAGAGATTACTTCACTCTGGTGAACTCTTCCCTCAAGAAAACTAATGCCAGGCTTCAGCCTTTGATTTTGTACAAGTGATTTCTGTACAATTACTTGGTCGCACTTAAGTAAAAGTTGATCAAAAGTTACAACAAAGTTTGTAAATCAGAAATTGATATTGTTATGACACATTATTTATTAAAAATCTACAATATTTTCCTCTTGAATCATCGTGGTTGAACATATCATCCATTGGAAAGTTATCATCTAACTCGTCTAACATCAACAACTTTCGACATCTTATCTCCTATGATCTCGTATATACCATCTTTCACCATCATACAAGAACATGAGATTTTTGTGAAAAGAGGGCCTTTAACGACCGCAATTTTGATCGTTATAAGGCCTAACTTGGTCGGCATTTAAAAATAATGACTCGATACCATGACGGTCAGATTTCCTACTCGTTATTTACTATTTTTAGTCAAATTTTATGTCGACTAACCAAGACTACTGCCATGTGTGCATACCTTAAGATTTATGGGTAAAATATTAATACTTTAAGCCTCAAAAGGTCCAAAAGTCTTTTAAAATTTATCAAACAAGTTTTCAAAAGTTCACCTACCTATATTTCAGTTTTTGAATAAAAATCTTTTATCTTTTATGCCACTGATATTCCAAACACATCATAAGCTAAGGCTAAGGGCTCCTGCTACACACATAAAGAAATTACATACAATTTATCAAATAAAAATTTTTGTAGCAATTCCCATAAGGTTGAAGCTGTTAGCTCTCAAAATTCCGAGGACAGTAAACACTCATCCCATAAATAAAGTCATCAAAACTAATGCAGTGTGTTCTTCTTTTATGACATTTTTAATTTCTTATAATGTTGTTAATCATGTTTTATGGGCCACCCCTTTACTCTCCCATGGAGCTCAACCATTCCCCAAATTCATCTTTATAAACATTTATGTTCACAAATTTGTTTTTATTCTATTTCTTTGCATCTTTGTCAAATATTAAACAATCGTCCCTTTTTATTTTCTAAGATATTTTTTCCTAATTGTCTTCCACCCCTCCTTTTTTGTTGCCTAATTTATATTTTTTGTTAATTGTCTTCCATGTGAATTCATGAGTAAATATTACAAATTGACGAATAATTCATTAATTTTACCCTTTATCTTTGGGTGCATGTATCAATCTGATCTCATTAAATTCAATAGCTCGATGAGAAATTGGAGGAAATAACATAAAAGAGTATCGGAGGAGGTAGTGTAATCCTTGTGATATAATACATATTACGGGAATAATACTGATTTTTGAATGACAAAATAAGTGGGCTATGACCAATTTTGGTTGAAAATAAGCCATTTCGTACCTATTTGCTTTGTTCGAACGAGTCAAGTGGCAAATAATGAGTCAGTCATTGATAATTGTCAAAAATTGACATAAAAATCGCTCATTTATGACTATTTTAGTTTCTTAAATTTTGGCCCCACAAAATGGTATGACTGTATTAAGGCAAATGTGAGCCAACACCTAGACACGTAACCACATGAGATAACTAACTAACATTTTAGCTTCTTTTATTTTTCAAGTTACCATGTGATGGTCCAACTTTTGCCTATTTAGCATGTTGATGACAAAACCCCCAACGCATCCCTCCACAGCCCCCCAATTCAAATGAAGCCTTACAGTGCGAGCTAAGACACACCATTGGAAACAGACAACACTAATGCTTATTTCAATATAACAAAAATAAGTTTATTAATCACATACCTTAGTATTTATGGGTAAAATGTTAATACTTTAAGCGTTAAAAGGTCAATAAGTCTTTTAAAATTAATAAAACAAGTATTCAAAAGTTCACCAAACAACATTTAGTTTTTGAATAAAAAATATTTTGTATTTTTTGCCACTACAATTCCAAACACATGATAAGCTAAGGATATAAGCTCGTGCTACACATATGAAGAAAATACATACAATTTAGCAAATAAATTTTTTTGTAGCAATTCCCATAAGGTTGAAGCTGTTAGCTCCGAAGATTTTCCTCTTTATTATTAAAATTTCTAGGACAACAAACACCCATCCCATAAATAAAGAGTGGTTGGGGAAAGTTATCAAAACTAATGAAGTGTGTTGTTCTTGTGTGATGTTATTAATTTCATGTAATGTTGTTAATCATGATTTATGGGCCACCCCTTTACTCTACCGTGGAGGTCAACCAATCCCCAAATTCATCTTTATAAACATTTATGTTCACATAATTTTGTATTCTATTTCTTGGCATCTTTGTCGAATATTAAACAATTGTCCCTTTTTATTTTCTAAGATATTTTTTCCTTATTGTCTTCCACCCCTTCTTTTTTGTTGCTTAATATATTTTTTGTTAATTGTCTAAAATACAGTATCTGAGGAGGTTGTGTAACCCTTTTGATAAAATATAGTATGGGAAAAATACTGATTTTCGACTTACAAAATAAGTGAGCTATGACTAATTTTGGTTGAAAATAAGCCATTTTTTACCTATTTGCTTTGTTGAAACGATTCAAGTGGCAAATAATGAGTCACTCATTTATAATTGTCAAAATTGACCTAAAAATTGTTCATTTATGACTTTTTTAGTTTCTTAAATTTTGGCCGCACAAAGGGGTGGGTGTATAGAGGCAAGTGTGAGCCAAGGCCGAGACACATAACCACATAGGATAACTGATAAACATTTTAGCTACTTTTATTTCTCAAGTTACCACCTGATCATCCAACTTTTGCATATTTAGCATGTCGACCACACATAGGCATTAAAGTACAATTAATGAGGTATCATCGCCTCAAGTCACAGGCCTCACTACAAACTTTGAGGACATCTACATACAATATAATTACACTTTAAAACCATATTATAATACTTTTTAATATTTAAAACTTTAAGGCAGGAGTCGTGTATTTTATTTAACTTTTTTGTAATTTTGTTTTGAGGACACATTAATTACCTACGTAATTATTATATTAAATTTATTTTTTTATAAGGAAAAAAGTACCTATAACATGATATATATGTTTTTACTCATCACATTTTGTTTAACTTTATAAAAAAATAATTTTTAATTTTAATCCGAATTGTATTTGAAATAATACATTGTATGGTTTTTAGTGAATATTATAACATTTTTTTGGAACAATACAACCTTTTTTACGAAACCCAATAAGGTGTTACGTAAAATATAATATTATCTCAAAAAATAACTAACATGAAATTTTTTTAAAAAAAATCAAACTATATAAAAAAATGGGAAAATTTTTAAATAACATTTAAAATTTGGTGAACACAACAATTTTTCTACACAACATTATAAACATACTCTAAAATTTAATTATATTATCTTTTCAATCATAAAAGTAACTAAAACATAAATAAAAATTAATATAATTTTAAAAGTATATTCTTGAAAAAAAGAGAGACGATAGTTAGATAATATATACACTAAGTAACACGTGCATGTGACTAGTTTCTAATTTTAAAGAATTCTTTACAGAGGTTTACGCGTAGGTGATAAAGTTGCTGGGTTTATGCGCATAATCCGATACGATATTAAACCGACACACCTGAAATTGGAATGTGGTTTGCGATTAAAGTTCATCTACATTTATACTTTCCTCTCGATTTTCTTTCACATAAACATAAAACGAGTTATATGTGTTTATGTGATTAAAGTTTAAACCGACATTTATACTAATATTCCAAACACATCCTAAGTTAAGTCTAAGGGCTCCTACTACACATATGAAGAAATTACATACAATTTAGCAAACCAAAATTTCTATAGCAATTCCCATAAGGTTGAGGCTGTTTGCTCTCAAGATTTTCAAACTGAGCTTCATCTTTGTTATTAAAATTTCCAAGACAACAAACACTCATCCCATAAATAAAGAGTAGTTGGAGAAAGTCATCAAAACTAATGCAGTGTGTTCTTCTTTTATGATATTTTTAATTTCTTGTAATGTTGTTAATCATGTTTTATGGGCCACCCCTTTACTCTCCCATGGAGCTCAAACATTCCCCAAATTCATCTTTATAAACATTTATGTTCACATATTTTTTAATTCTATTTCTTGGCATCTTTGTCAAATATTAAATAATCGTCTCTTTTTATTTTCTAAGATATTTTTTCCTAATTGTCTTCCACCTCTCCTTTTTTGTTGCTTAATATATTTTCTTTTATAATTGTCAAAATTGACCTAAAATCGCTCATTTATGACTTTTTTAGTTTTTTAAATTTTGGCCCCACAAAATTGCATGACTGTATTGAGGCAAGTGTGAGCAACGCCAAGACACATAACCACATAAGATAACTTACTAACATTTTAGCTACTTTTATTTCACAAGTTACCATCTCATGGCCCAACTTTTGCCTATTTAGCATGTCGACCACACAAGTGTGTTAATAATTAGTTTTTTGACATTAACTGACCAACTTCTTAAGAATTTAGTAGCTTTTATTGTTGAAGATGGTTGTAAATAGTATATTGTTGGTTGTATTTCAACACTTTTTTCTGGCTTTTGGTTGTTTATACTATATTTAAAAGATATTCTTTGGTCGATATTCTAATTTTCATATTTCATGTTGAATCAATGAATGGTATATTTTTGAAATTATATTCAAAAGCTTTCCCTGATATTTGGTACTAATATGTCAAGTACACAACAAATATATAATATTGGGGAGTTGATATTAAATTGTCCGCGTAATGGCTTGCTCTTTATCGTAAATGGTAGCCCAGGGTTCTTCGCCTTCCACGACCTCTAGCCAAGTACCTAAAACTCACTCAGAACTTATCTTCAATTGATCCCACATGAGTGCAAATTTGAAAATTAATTATTGGTAGTGATGGTTCAGCGGGATGAATTGCACAAACGCTATAGCATACCTATTGGTTGGTATGTACGATCATAATCAAATACGTCCCTGAAACTTTTTTAGGCTATCAAAGAGCGAGGATCAACCATTATAAGACCCTTCAATCTATGTTTTTGATTAAGTAGAATTCTAATGAAAAATTCCCGCCACTTTCTTCTATTAAGGGATACAACAAATCCAATATCATTTGAGCATAATTAACACCCAAGTTGTTCTTCCTAAAATCACGTACCACATGTCATCAATGTTATCCATCAAAACCTACTTGTTCAGCTCCTCCGTGCATCTTTTTAAAAACATTAATTTGGTGTCTCGGCTCGACACCCAAAAATGTAAGTTCTTAATTAAATGTGTTTGACCCTCGCTTACATGTGTTAGAAACTTGAAAGTTTGGAGTTTTAATATCGTAAGTTCCTTATGTAATTTTCAAAAAATTTGGATATGGATATAAGTAATTTTCTTAGTGTAATTCATAGAGAAATAAGTGCCATGAAGTTTCTTTATGTGGAGTATATGTGTTATCTATGGTCTAATCCAAGATCAATGGCTTGAAATGTTACATCAAATCATTGACACAAAAAAGAAGCATTATAAAGGCCTTGAGTGACAAAATCAAGATCCTGATAGGAATGATCTAAAGGGCTTGAGTGACGGAGTCAAGGCCTTCACATATTCAGTTGCGATCTGAAGGCCCTGAGTGTCGAGAGTCAAGGCCTTGATATGAGTAGACATATAGATATATTTATATTATTATCAAAATAAGAGTAAGGATTATTCTTATATAAATAATACTCCCTCCGTCCTTTTCAATTGTTTACATTTTTTAGCGAGTGTCTGACACGTATTTTAAGGTGCATATAAAGTATAATTTTGTAATTTTTTTTTACAATTTTTTTTTTCTGAATAAAAATTAAAACATTCAACTTTTATTCAGAAAAAGAAAATTGTAAAAATAGGTTAAAAAACTATACTTTTTCTGCACCTTAAAATGCGTACCGGACACTTCCTAAAAAATGTAAACAATTGGAAGGGACTGAGGGAGTATTAATTAGGCTTCAAAATATTTATTTTTAAATGATACTATATATATTTTCTTTGATATAAAAATAAAAGGATGAAGGGAAAAGACAAGAATCCTTGCTAGCATCCCTTTTTCTCTCTTCCAAATATAAAAGATATACATAGATTTTCGGATGAATTGAGGTGTCATCATTTTTGAACTTTGTCGGCCTGTGACGGATTTTTCTATTGTTGCATTAACGTAGAAGTTAATTTACGGTAGCCCAACACATCATAGGGGAGGCGAGTATATCTTCAAGAATAGTCACGTCTTTTACAATATTCTTATCTAATATTAGACCTATAATATAGATAAACTTTATTTCTTGTTATTGTTAAGTATTGCAATTTCTGAATATCGAATTCGTTTGACCTTCGTGATTTATTTTGTTAATTGATTTTGATTACCTATTCTTAAATTGTGATTTATATTGAATATAATTGCCCAATTACGTCATTCAAGATGGTGAATGAAATTGTCTTTACTTCTCGTGGCTAACCTTTTGATGGTATTGTACCCACCATTAATTGGGCCACTTAACGATTTTCACGGCCTATTAATCTTTCGGGTATGTCTGGCAAGTTCGATAGGGGTTCTGGTTTTTTTCGTTGTTAGAAAAAGATGAAACCATTGTTAATGGTTAAGGGTCTAGGGTTGGTGATGCAGTATAACCTACATGTTGTTAATAAAGATAAAGCCGAGACTATAACAACTTATGTTATGTGCACAGAGAAAGATAGAATGGCACAATTCTTGCAGCCTTAGCTTATACTCTATTTCATGTTTATTTATCAAAGGCCTATAATGCTAAGGTTTTGCGAAAGATGCTTGATTGGACACATAATATTGTCTCGCAAGATCAAAAAAGGTATCACGTGTCTACGTTCCTTGACTTGAAGCTTATAGACTCTAAGTCCATGACGGAACAGGTGAACGAATTTTAGATGATTATACATACTTTAAAGGAGTTCGGTGTGGATCTTCCTATAAAGTTTTAGGTGATTTATATGATTAAAAAACTTCTGAAGTCTTGGGAAGAGTTCTCTCTTTTCATGATAAAATAGAAGGGAGAGATTAGTTGGACTAGTCTGATGTTTGATATTTGTATGCAAGAGCACCACAAGTCTAAACAAGGTTATTTGATGCCGGTTATAGGTGGGAGTGTGAAGATAAACATCGTGACAACTGATCAGAATTGAAAGCTAGCTAGTAAGAAAAGTAACGGTAACTTAGACAAAGAAAAGAACAAGGCTAAAACCAAAGATAAATAAAGCATGTTAGTCTTGTGGACAGATAGGTCATTGAAGTAAAGATTATTCTAAAAAAATATGATGTAGTGGCTCAGGCAAATAGCGTGATTGGGACTGCAACCATTGGTGTGCCTATAGCTAATACGGTTATTGGTGAAGCACATGCTTTTGTAATCAATGAAGGGTATGTTACCAATACACCTATAATATTATTTATCTATCTTCCTAAAGAGTGGTTGATTGATACTCCAGTTAATGTGCCCATTTCTGCTGACAAAACTCTATTTGTATCTTATCAACTGGCTCATAAAAGGACAGTGACTATGGGGAATGCTAGTGTTGTAGGCGTGTTCTATCCCTGATTAGAGTGCATCATATTCCTAACATTCGTAAAAATATTGTTAGTTGATCTTATTTAGTTAAGGATGATTTTGAACTTTTTTGAAGTGTAATAAAGTAGTTATCACTCAAACTGGTGTAATCATGGGCAAAGGTTATTTTTCGGATGTTTAGTTTTTTATTAATATTGAGCCTATGATTAACGGTTTGGTTAATGAAATTGTTGCTTCTTGTGTTAATTACGTTGAATCATCTAATTTTTGGTACTCTCGTCTTGGTCATTTAATTTTTGGTTCTCTAATGAATATGATAAATTTGGAGTTGATTCTAGAGCATGCAATTAGTAACAAATCTAGGTGTCCAGTATTTGTCTCTTCTAAAATCAATAAGAAAACCATTTCATAATGTTGTAAGAGATTCTGAAATTTTGGATTTACTTCATACTGAGATATGTGAATTTAATGACTTGTTTAATAAAGATAATAAATGATATTTTATTACATTTATTGATGATTGTAGTAGATACTATTATTTTTATTTGCTTAGATATAATGATGAAGCACTTGATAAGTTCATTATATATAAAAATTAGTCGTTTTTATCTTCTAAAAAGGTTCCGTCTATATTTCTTATATTTTTGATATTTTTGTAGGCTTTTGAATTGGTTTAGTTTTAGATATTTTTTTATCTATAACAATATAGAAAAGATATGGGTGGAAAAAGATATAAACTTGATATGGTATGAGCTTTTCATCCCAAATGTACAATTAAGTATTTCAAATGTATAAGATGACCCCATAGCATTGCAGTACATAGTATTTATGTATAAAATAAAAATATGGCCTTATCTAACAAAATATTAAGGAGAAATCAACTATAAACAATTTTTTAACACTTGTAACAAAAACTTCAAGAGTTACAATTCTTGGTAATAACTAAAATAATTTATTAAAACACTATGTATATATGAACATGGTTTACTTAAATTTATTATTGTTTTCTTTCTTTGACATTCATTTGTCTAATAGTGATTTGGGATTTGGGTATTAATTTGGCAGCATCAACTCTGTAAAAACTGGCTTGCAACCATTGGGGCTAATCAATTGCCCTTTTGCACATGCAATAGCAGGTTGGATGTGTAGGCACAGTCCTTCCAGTCTCATGTGTCATGATCTTCAAAACCTGTTAGTAGGATCCAATTTCATGAGCATGTGTTTGGTTGGTTGTAACAAAGGTGAAAAACACTTGCCCAATTCAATTTGGGGTGTAACCCTTACCAAATAAAACAAATATTTAATATTTTGCATCAATTTATTTTAATTGTATACGATACCTATCATATACAAGTAATCCTTAGTATTGTGGAGTATTTTCTTCATTGTTTCACTGCAAATAGGAACACAAGCATATTATGTAAAGATTTTGGAAGGAAATATTCACCATTATATTAAAAAGATAATAAATAGAGCTTAATATTGAGTAAGAAGGTTATCAACTAGTTTTTCATCCACCTACCAAAAAGCCAATCCAAAATTAATACACCAATAATGTAATTAGGCTCAAACAACAAACTTTAATATAATTAATAATTTCTCTAATACTTATATTTGATTTTTTCTATCTTTTGACTTTAGTTAATTTGTAAAAATGTGGCAGAATGAAAAAAAAATCAAGAATAACATTTTTTTATGAGAACAATCATATTGACTTTCTATATGTCCATTATCCATTATAAACAACAACTATCAAATAATTCTATCCAAATTGTGTGATCTCTTTTTTTCACAAATATGGCCACTACCTACGAGGACACAAAAAATCTCTTTTAAATCAAGTGTTGTATAGAAATTTGAAAAATATTATCACACAATACTTGTATGGGTTAAAAAAGATAACCAGACCCAAAATACAACATATCAAATCTTAAAGGTAGGTTGAAAAACAAAAAAATGGAAATAAGCAATAGAAAACAAAATATATGGAAATATGGGATACTCAGTCACAAAAATATACATGGGCACCCGTGTGTATATGTATGATGGCTTCTCAATTAGGAACTTCATGTCACTTACACATTTGTCTCCTTCAATATAGTAAAATAAACCTCTAATTTTAAAAGACAAAAGGGGTGGCTTTATGGTTTTTCTATATTCAATACTCAAATAACATTTATTTTAGATATCATAAAACTATAAGAGAAGATAAGGGAGATGTTGTAAACATATGACTAGTGGTGTATGGTTATGAACTAAATAATGAAGATTCTAGAATGTATTAGTACGGGAGGTTTTGTTTTTAAAAATTTTATATACAAGTTTCTAGAATGGACTAGAAATAGTAAATCATCTTATTATCTTGATGGGTTGCTACCCAAAATACCTTTTTTCTTGGACCCTTGTTTGTCTTGGGGTTGGGCCTTCCTTTAAAGAGTATATTTCTTTGGCTGGTTATTATTGTGATTTTACCTACAAGATTATTTTCTTAACCTTAACTACACTAGCTTAAAAGCTATACATGTTACTACGGAAAATCACAGCATGTTCATTTAATGCATTATGTTTTTTAATTTAACTAACTTAATTTTTTAATAGATTTTTATTTTTAATTAATATATTTTATCTTATGTTAATAAGCTTTCAAAATAAATTTGGTATAATAATTTATGTTGGTAAAAACTCTAATTTGTGCCACTAGTTGGGAATGGGATTAGATTGAAGGAGAATCATTGAATACCATATTGTCTACTTGTAAACCTATACATTCAATAATATCACAGTCAAAATGATTAATTAGAATGGTTGGTTTAAGGGAATGGGTCATTCATTTAGGATAGTAATTTTAAAAAAAAATGTTATTTTCCATAGATTTGAATATCTAAGTTTTTACTAACCACCAACCTTCCAAACTATATATAAACATATACCTAAAGGTTGTTTGAGGAGGCTAAGATATATGCACATCATTAGTAGTTAACTATTAATTCTTAAAATTATTTCTTTTGTTACATATCTATGAAGGATTTTGTAAAAAATAATGGAGAAAATGATTCAACACACCACCTATATTCCTATATTGTCTATCAAAAACTTGAATTTGGAATCATTTCTTAGTACAATAACTCTAGCATTTGGAACTAGGTTTTCAACTCTCGTTATAGGTCAAACCCTTTAAAACCATGTTTTTTTCCATATAATT
Organism: Apium graveolens; assembly: GCF_009905375.1. Classification (NCBI taxonomy): domain Eukaryota; kingdom Viridiplantae; phylum Streptophyta; class Magnoliopsida; order Apiales; family Apiaceae; genus Apium; species Apium graveolens. Next base: position 32,725 of record NW_027418334.1, read on the forward strand.
TAATTACCTTATTATATTATATATGTTATATTTAACATTTTGTTAATAGTTAAAATGCCAACAAAATAGCACACCATTTACCAAATTTAGGTTTATGTTCACATTTTGTTAATTTGTAATTGCAAGTAATTCTTGGTATTTATTTTTAAATTCTAAAATCATTACTACCCATTTTAATAAAACTCACATATATATTTTTTTTAACTTTGTCCAAATCTTTCTTGGTAACCTTTCATATGTGTTTTATATTACAATATTAATATAAGAATAATGCGTTTGTTTGATTGTTTACTTAAGACCTTCCAACAAAATTTAACACTTTCTAAATATTATAACTTAAAAAAATTATGAATTATTTTTACTAAGCATGTACATGTTAAAAAGACTTATATCATGAATTAATTTATATTAAAGGTTGAGGAGTTACCGGTAGGTTTGGGTTAGGCTTGGGCTGGTTGGGTTGAGTTGGGCTTGGTGGGTTCAACCTCTCTCTTGGATGCTGGGTTAAAAGGGAAGGGTTCATCCTTTTCTATTCTGGATGAAGAGTTACCAGTGAAGGTTTGGTAACTTAAATTTGAATTTTTTTTTAAAAAAATTATTCTTATTATAATTGTTCATGTATTAAATCATAAAATTTTCAAGATTATGTTTAAATTAAAGAAAGAATTATTTGAAAACAAAATATATTTACATTAAAATATGTAAGTTTGATTAAATAACTAATTAACTACATAACATATGTAATGTATTAAATTATAATAAACTATATTTTCTAAGTAAGTTATCTATGTAATAAAGTAACTTAAAATAATCACGAGTCGGGTAATGTGCATTGAGATATTAAATTATAAAATTATATATTTGAATGAGTAAAAAATGAGAAACAAGGCTATTGCTATAACCCTAAACTAGCCAATAACCATCAACAACACCCGTATTTGTGGCCTTGAAACACATTCTATTTTCGCAAGCGAGGGTTGGCTCAATTGGTTAAAGAGGGGATAACTATCCTCTTGGTCACAAGTTCGAATCTCATAGGAGGAGAATTTATGGTTATGCCTCCTGGCTAGAGCATGTCGCTTAAATGCAGTTTACCTTGATTCATGTGGTTTGCAAGCTATTGTGTGACCCTATAGGGTTTACATAACACTCTATTTTCTATTAGTCCACAACGCTCGCAAACACCATCTTGCCCCCTGAATCCCGACCCTCCCTTTCAAAAAAATTCTTACAGTCTGAGCTAGATCACACCATTGGAGACAAACAACACTCACCCTTATTTGAAGATAACAAAAATAAAGTATATTAATCACATACCTTAGAGTTTAAAATGTACGTCCACTTAAGTTTGGGATTTATGGGTACAAATGTTAATACTTTAAGAGCCAAAACAACAAATTATGTAGCAATTCCTATATGGTAAGTTTGGGATCTATGGGTACAAATATTAATACTTTAAGGGCCAAAACAACAAATTATGTAGCAATTCATATATGGTTGAAGCTATTAGCTTTGAAGATTTTCAAGCCACTACTAGAAAGAGATTTTATATATCGGGTAAACAACGATGTGTATGTAAAAAAGGACCGATGTATTCGTGACTGATGTTAAAGTTAATTTTACATAGACATCGGTTTTTACCTGATGTCTAAAGTAGTCATATACAACACTTTGGGAAGATTTCTAATGTCTTAGAATATTTTTATAAATTTCAGACATCGTTTATTTATATGTAACTCGTATGAAAAATACAGTTTAACATCAATTCCTGTAGGTAACCGTTGTTATAGGTGTTATATAATATAGGTTTTGTTTAAATTTATGTTAAATCGCCTTATTCACATCATTTATTGTTTTATAATTAATGTATCAAACACGTTTTAACAATAAATATTTGAATTTTTACTAATCTTTGGTGCTATTGGAGAATGTATTTAACCATAATACTGAAAAAACTTAAGTCCCAAAACTCAACCAATATATATATATATATATATTAGCTAGTTGAATTCAATATAAATAAATAAGATAGCTTAGTTTGTACAATCAACCCGAAAAATATTATAACCAAAATACGTATATCATCATAGACATACTATTCCCATGATAAGTACAACTTATCTCATCAAATTGTAAACATCAACCAGAGTACTAACTTAACCAGTACACGATACTTATTGACATGAATAAACACTACTTAGTTGATCAAGATCACAAGCTTTAATAGTAGTGGCCTTGAGGAATCTCTTGAAGAAGACAGAGGTCTGTGCTCCATCCTTCCTACAACTACCAGAGTTCCGTGAAATATAAAGAAATAATAAAATAAAATTTCAACTAAAATTGATAGGATTGTAGTAATAATGATCATTAATTACTTAAATATTTGTAGTGTGCACACACTAATGTAACTTGTCTTAAAATTAAATTTAAGAATCCAGCAAAATATACTTGTAAAGAATGTAATAATTTATAATAGTTGAAAGGATGAGCCCAGTGTTGTACAACCAAGATAATTATATTTCACAAGAGCCTTAAGTTAATAAGCCAAAAGAAAACATATAAAATTAGAAAGTACCTCAATTCTCACCTTTACAAACTGCAAACTCTTCCCATTTCCCAAATGAAATTGAAAAGGTAACAAAGACATAAAGTTTGGAAGCAGAAATTATCATCTAGTATACAATTAGGTTATTAACATGCCTTCTGTGAATAAGATCATGAATATATAAATAAAGAATGGCCATATAATACGTCACAAGTGCACATAGGTAACCCCTACTATACAGTTGCATAAGGCCTAAATGGTGTTGCATAAGGTAATAGGCAACACCAGGGTGGGGTTGCTAATGTGGATGTGGCCGTAGAGCCTTAAGGCAACGAATTATGCAACACTAGAAAGTGTTGCATTATGCGTCTTTTGCAACAGTAAAAACGTACAATGACAACAACAGTTAGTGTTTCATAAAATGAAGTCACATCACCACTGTGTCCTACGTGGCAAGTGACACGTCATATTTCCACGTCAGTAGTGGCCCCTACTTTGACACGTCAGCAAGGGGTCCCACATTTTCCATATTAGCAGTGGGAGCCACTTTTGCCACGTCAGCAGTGGGTCCCACAATGTGTAGTGCAACGCTGATTTTAGTCATCTGCAACACCATTGTTATTAATATGCAACATCATGTTTAGTATTACGCAACACCATATAGAGTCAAATGCAACACTACAAAAATAAATTTTTTGAAATAATTGTTCTTCTTTTACATTATTCCTGCCAAATAAGGCATCCAACATTCAATACAACAAGCATATAATGAAACTTAAAACTTATTAAACCGGTTCTAAGGTCTTATCAACAAGCATAGATGAAATCGGATACATACTTTGGTTCTACCTATCAAAGTACATAATTTCTAACTTCAAAGGGAAAAAATATCAAAATACTCGATAGTGAAAGATATATGATAGTAAACACTTTTCCTACATCAAGGAGAACAACATTTAACCAAAGTGCAAGTCCAAATGTAAGCACTGCTATGATCATAGGAATGTTCTAGAGCACAACCATGTTAGTAAAAATTTTATACATGAATTTCCTGAGCCAATCATCCTCCAGATCTCGGAAATTCTAAATTCTTTTCTTAAAATGCTCCTCGATGCTTGAAATTTGATGACACGCATATTTCCAAGAATCAAAATTATGCGGGCTTGGAGGAAGGTTGCAGGAAGAACAGGCTCCTACGTAAAGCTTGAACAGAAGGGTTAGAACATAAAACTATGTGGGTATAATATATACATTATTTGCTTATTCAATCTGAAGAACAAGATATATTACAGTTACATAAATTATATTAAATGAAGTTTACAGTAATTTGACATACTGAATCTAGCATACGATGAAAAAAAGGAATTCAGCGGGCATGCCACGGGGTTCAAAAAATTAAAAAGAGTAAGATAATATAAGGAAATAAAAGAGCAGTAAAACATAATATATTAACAACATCTCATTCACATATAAATGTTAAAAGTAGAAGTGGTTGAGAGGAAGAAAAAACAGAAATCGAAAATAGAGGTTATGGATTTAAATATTTGTGGCTCTGTTTTGCTACTTGCTCTAAACCAAAAAGTTCTTGAACAACAAATATTCTACTTAGTGTATACACTTCTTTTGTCCATAAAAAAAATGAGGATTCGAGTTTCTTATGCTTTTTATGTTCCTTAATTTAAAGTGTATTTAAAAACTTAACATTAAGGACAAACTTACTGTTCTACGTATCTTTACTATTACAGGGTGGCAAACACTCAACACTTGAAATTAAGATGATGACTAATACCCGAACTTGTCACCCTTTAAAATTAATGGATACTCTGATGGACAGTGAACTATAATAGCTATCTTTTTAAGGAGAGACCAAATGCAATATGAACTCTCTCATTTAAATCTCTAACATGAGGACTCTCTCACTTTTTTGGATGCTATGACAAAAAAATGATACAATTATTCCAGAACCTTGTAATAGTATCCTTATCCTTCATTAGACTGATCACTCTTTTAAACTCTGTGGTTGAAAGTGTGTCAATTATATTGCTTCCAAGTAGAGTGAAAGAACCATTATAATAATAAATTCTGACTTTTGTATATGATACAACCCAGATTCTGATTATTTCTTTAGCTAGCTGCTGAAAATATTCTTCATCTGTGAGGTACCAATTTAGTGGAAGAAAGTAAGTTTAATCATAACAATTCCATAATGATCACTCAGTAACTAGCAGTTTCTTCCAACAAATTTAAAGTGTGTCTTCATTGAAGGTTTATATGAAGGTAGGGTTGTGATTTTTCTTCAAGCTTGTTTGAGTGGAAGTGATTGGAATTTTGAGAAGTGAGTTTGCAGTTGGCTTGTATAGAAATTTTGGCTTTGAGGTGAGAGATGGTTGAGTGTTTGAGCTAAGAGATTTGGTAGGTTGAGATTTTATCATTTGTATTTGTAGGGTTTGTTGGTGTGGTCCTGGATTGTCATCCTTCTTTTTCCTCCTTCTTTCATCTCCTTTCTTCTTGTCATCATCCTTCTTCTCATCCTTCTTCTTATCCTTGCGGCCAGTTGCTCTTGAAGATTGACTTGGATTTGAGTTAGAAGGTTTCTGCTCATCATGCTTCTGCTCATCATCATCCTTGTGATCTTTTAAATTAAATTGAGCAGTTGGCAACATAGTGTCACAATTTAGCAAGTATCTGTATAAGATCTTTATCATCTCCAAATCTTCAGCATTCTTGTTCTTTTTGTATTTTAGATCAGATTGAATAGTCATGATTGTCTTCATATTTGATCTAACAAAAATTATTGGAATAGTAAGTTATTTGTATTATTTGGTTCTTGGGCAGATGTAGGACACTCCTTTGTTTGGATATAGATAGGTTCAGGAAAAGCTGCTATCTGTGCATTTTTAAGCTCATGAAGAAGTTGAGTGTCCTCTGTGATGACTACATGCACTTTGTCAATCGCAATATCTAACTCAGATGCCCTTAGTATGTTAAGATTTGACATAGATACTTGAAGGCATCTATCCACACCATTATCATTGACGTTGACAATAATCCTCTTCTTTAAGTAATTTTCAACATTCACAACCACTGCCCTGGTAGAATTGATAGTTTTGGCCAATGCTCTTTTGTATGTTATATAGTTATTTTGAAGAGACAACCTCGGGACTGCAAGAAGTTCACTGAATTCTTGATCTTGATATGGTCCTTCTACAGCCTTGACGAGTCATTCTTTTCCTATATCTTGAAATTGTTTAGTTTGTGAAAAACTTTGGCCAACCTGAATAGGCTCCTTAGATTTAGATTTAGCATCCCTGGATTGTTGAATCCTAACATTAATCTCCCTTTAGTCTTGATAACAGGCATGAGTAGGGGAGTTCATAATTTTGGCCTTATTTCTTCCGGTAGGGAAGGTAGTGGTATGTTGAGCTTTCCCGTGATGGCTCCCAAAGCAACAGAGTTTTGCATTTAAATATGCTTGTAAGAGTCCATTAGGGTTTTAATATCTGTCTCTTGACTTTGCACCAAGGATGTATGAGCTTGAACTTAGGAACTTAGTTAGTCATTGGAAGATTTGAGAGAAGAAACTTGATATTGCAGTTCTTGAACTTGTAGTGTGGATGATGATTGAGATGTGGAGGAAGTAGAAACCCCAAAAGTGTCCTCTACAACCTTCTTAATTTCATCTATGGGCAAGGCTGAAGGAGTGTATCTTCTAGAGTGCATTTGATCCATCTTCAGTCTTGTGTCATTAGAGTGAATGATATGATTTTGAACTTGTTCATTCAGGGCCACAAATAAGGTCTTGAGATTCTTAACACTTGTTTCCATTCCACTGAGATCATACATTGATATCTGGTCAGCAAAGTTTTTGAATTTGTTTTTTATCTCAGTTTGAGAAGGAATGATTTCCAATATTTGTACTTTCCTCTCGATTCTCTTTCCTTAAATAATTGGGAATATTTGACTCGTTAAACGGGAATAAATTAAATTTTAATATTTATTTACCGATAAACATAAATTATTTAAAACCACATAATAAAGAATTTGTTGACATAAATATCTACCACAAAAATCTCAGATAGTACATTGTGAGCACAATTGTTGGTATAGAATCAAAGTACCCCCACTTTCGATGTAAATAAAATATGGGCTATACTGCTCATATGGCAAAAATATGGGCCCGCCTATTGATGTAGAGTCACCATGTCGGAACATGTGCTGATTTGACTTCAAATATTATGCAACACCAACCTATGATGCCTTTATTAACAAGTAGTGTTTGAATATTGGTATAATAAAATAATTTTTGGGTATTAAAAAGGTATTGTGAGTTACGTGTCAAATGCCCCTGCCCAACTGGCAACAAGAGCTTGGTTTTGACATTCACCTTTAGTATTAATATTTAAGATGATATCAGTAACAAAGAAAAATTGCCTATAAACAATTGGGGAGTCGTTTTAAAAAGTAATGGTAATTAGAAATCAACTCAAGTAGTGGGGAGTGGGGACTTACCAAAAATTATCGATCTAAATACAAAAGTATGAAGGCAAAAGACTAAATTCACTAACGAAGATAAGGCTTGATTCCATAAAAGTATTTAAATACGATTCTTAATCTAACAATAGTAGTTCTCGTAAACTCGAATGACGATAGAGTGAGTCATTCTACTTGAGATACATTTAGAGTTTTTAGTAAGAGAAGGGAGATATTCAATCTTTCAGAGCTGGGACTCATATGTGAGGTTATGGATATAACGATACAAGTCAGAGATCACTTCACTCTTGTGAACTCTTCCCTCAATAAAACTAATGCCACGCTTCAGCCTGTGATTTTGTACAAGTGATTTCTGTATAATTACTTGGTCGCACTTAAGTAAAAGTTGATCAAAAGTTACAACAAAGTTTGTAAATCAGAAATTGATATTGTTATGACACATTATTTATTAAAAATCTACAATATTTTCCTCTTGAATCATCGTGGTTGAACATATCATCCATTGGAAAGTTATCATCTAACTCATCTAACATCAACAACTTTCGACATCTTATCTCCTATGATCTCGTATGTACCATCTTTCACCATCATACAAGAACATGAGATTTTTGAGAAAATAGGGCCTTTAACGACCGCAATTTTGATCGTTATAAGGCCTAACTTGGTCGGTATTTAAAAATAATGACTCGATACCGTGACGGTCAGATTTCCTACTCGTTATTTACTATTTTTAGTCGAATTTTATGTCGACTAACCATGACTACTGCCATGTGTGCAACTAATACCAACACCTGGTGTTACATACCTTAGGATTAATGGGTAAAATATTAATACTTTAAGCGTCAAAAGGTCCAAAAGTCTTTTAAAATTTATCAAACAAGTTTTCAAAAGTTCACCTATCTATATTTCAGTTTTGAATAAAATCTTTTATCTTTTATGCCACTGATATTCCAAACACATCCTAAGCTAAGGCTAAGGGCTCCTGCTAGACACATAAAGAAATTACATATAATTTAGCAAACAAAAAATTTTGTAGCAATTCCCTAAAGGTTGAAACTGTTAGCTCTCAAGATTCCCAGGACAGTAAACACTCATCCCATAAATAAAGTCATCAAAACTAATGTAGTGTGCTCTTCTTTTGTGACATTTTTAATTTCTTATATAGTTATTAATCATGTTTTATGGGCCACCCCTTTACTCTTCCATGGAACTCAACCATTCCCCAAATTCATCTTTATAAACATTTATGTTCACAAATTTGTTTTTATTCTATTTCTTTGCAACTTTGTCAAATATTGAACAATCGTCCCTTTTTATTCTCTTAGATATTTTTTCCTAATTGTCTTCCACCCCTCCTTTTTGTTGCCTAATATATATTTTTTGTTAATTGTCTTCCATGTGAATTAATGAGTAAATATTATAAATTGACGAATAATTCATTAATTTTACCCTTTATCTTTGGGTGCATGTATCAATCTGGTCTCATTAAATTCAATAGCTCGATGGGAAATTGGAGGAAATAACATAAAAGAGTATCGGAGGAGGTAGTGTAATCCTTGTGATATAATACATTTTACGGGAATAATACTGATTTTTGACTAACAAAATAAGTGGGCTATGACCAATTTTGGTTGAAATAAGCCATTTCCTACTTATTTGCTTTGTTCGAACGAGTCAAGTGGCAAATAATGAGTCAGTCATTTATAATTGTCAAAATTGACATAAAAATCGCTCATTTATGACTATTTTAGTTTCTTAAATTTTGGCCCCACAAAATGGCATGACTGTATTAAGGCAAATGTGAGCCAACACCTACACACGTAACCACATGAGATAACTAACTAACATTTTAGCTTCTTTTATTTTTCAAGTTACCATGTGATGGTCCAACTTTTGCCTATTTAGCATGTTGACGACACAACCCCCAACGCATCCCTCCACAGCCACCAATTCAAATGAAGCCTTACAGTGCGAGCTAGGACATACCATTGGAAACAAACAACACTCATGCTTATTTGAATATAACAAAAATAAGTATATTAATCACATACCTTAGTATTTATGGGTAAAATGTTAATACTTTAAGCGTTAAAAGGTCAATAAATCTTTTAAAATTTATAAAACAAGTTTTCAAAAGTTCACCTAACAACATTTAGTTTTTGAATAAAAAATATTTTGTCTTTTTTGCCACTACAATTCCAAACACATGGTAAGCTAAGGATATAAGCTCGTGCTACATATATGAAGAAATTACATACAATTTAGCAAATAAATTTTTTTGTAGGAATTCCCTTAAGGTTGAAGCTGTTAGCTCCGAAGATTTTCCTCTTTATTATTAAAATTTCTAGGACAACAAACACCCATCCCATAAATAAAGAGTGGTTGGGGAAAGTCATGAAAACTAATGTAGTGTGTTGTTCTTTTGTGATGTTATTAATTTCATGTAATGTTGTTAATCATGTTTTATCGGCCACCCCTTTACTCTACCATGGAGCTCAACCAATCCCCAAATTCATCTTATAAACATTTATGTTCACATAATTTTTTATTCTATTTCTTGGCATCTTTGTCGAATATTAAACAATTGTCCCTTTTTATTTTCTAAGATATTTTTTCCTTATTGTCTTCCACCCCTTCTTTTTGTTGCTTAATATATTTTTGTTAATTGTCTAAAATATAGTATCTGAGGAGGTTGTGTAACAGTTGTGATAAAATATAGTATGGGAAAAATACTGATTTTTGACTTACAAAATAAGTGAGCTATGACTAATTTTGGTTGAAAATAAGCCATTTTTTACCTATTTGGCAAATAATGAGTCACTCATTTATAATCATCAAAACTGACCTAAAAATTGCTGTATAAAGGCAAGTGTGAGCCAAGGCCTAGACACATAACCACATAGGATAACTCATAAACATTTTAGCTACTTTTATTTCTCAAGTTACCACCTGATCGTCCAACTTTTGCATATTTACCATGTCGATCACACATAGGCATTAAAGTACAATTAATGAGGTATCATCGCGTCAAGTCACAGGCCTCACTACAAACTTTGAGGACATCTACATACAATATAATTACACTTTAAAACCATATTATAATATTTTTTATAATATTTTTTATAATATTTTTTAATATTTAAAACTTTAAGGTATGAATCGTATATTTTATTTAACTTTTTTGTAATTTTGTTTTGAGGACACATTAATTACCTACGTAATTATGATATTAAATTTATTTTTTTATAAGGCAAAAAGTACCTATAACATGATATATATGTTTTTACTCATCACATTTTGTTTAACTTTATAAAAAATAATTTTTAATTTTAAGCAAAATTATATTTGAAATAATACATTGTATGGTTTTTAGTGAATATTATAACATTTTTTTGGAACAATAAAACCTTTTTTACGAAACCCAATAAGGTGTTACGTAAAATATAATATTATCTCAAAAAATAACTAACATGAACAAATTTTAAAAAAAAATCAAACTATATAAAACAATGGGAAAATTTTTAAATAACATTTAAAATTTGGTGAACACAACAATTTTTCTACACAACATTATAAACATACTCTAAAATTTAATTATATTATCTTTTCGATCATAAAAGTAACTAAAACATAAATAAAAATTAATATAATTTTAAAAGTGTCTTCTTGAAAAAAAAAGAGACGATAGTTAGATAATATATACACAAAGTAACAGGTGCATGTGACTAGTTTCTAATTTTAAAGAATTCTTCACAGAGGTTTACGCGTAGGTGATCAAGTTGCGGGGTTTATGCGCATAATCCGATCCGATATTAAACCGACACAACCGAAATTGGAATGTAGTTTGCGATTAAAGTTCATCTACCTTAGAAATTCGCAGGTTATGGGTTGATTTTGGTTTAACTTTAAGACGATCTGATCCAAACCGCATCAATTTACCAACATATATACACACGATTTTATACTTGTGATTATACAAAGTAAAATAATTATGTCCAATAATCAAAAACTAAATTCGAGTTAGATCTCATCAAATTATCATCAACTCATCATATGTTTCAAAGTATTTTATATTGTTTTTGCATTACATTTGTTGTTGCAACTAAATTGATCAACATGTTTATTAAACGTAAGTTATTTGCAATTAATACTAGTGATTTACTTTACTATGAAAGATTTCATAATTTTACTAATAATTATGTAAATTTTAAGTGGAAACGTTTAAATAAAAGAGATGTTATTTTATTTACCGAGTTCACTACTAAAAAATATCATAAACCGTCAAAATCCGCTAAACCGAACCGAATGGTTTGGTTTTACTGGGATACGAGGTTCGGGTTGGTTTGAATGTTTTTAAAAACCACAGTTATACGGTCTGGTTCTGTTTTAACATGTAACCCCAACCAAATCAAACCGCGATCACTTATATTTACCCCTATATATAACTATATATTTGTATTATATATAATGTGTTAAGTTTTAAGTCTTGAATTTCTAATATTATACTCCCTATGTTCCAATCAATTCTTAATATTTGAAATAGAGTGCTCGACACGCATTTTGAGGCTCTTATATATTATAGTTACATAGCTTATTTTTAAGATTTTTTTTAATAAAAATTTGAACATTTGATTTTTTTCCAACAAAAAAAGTTTTTAAAATAATTTATGTGTATATATATATGTATGTATATATATAAATTTAGGCAATGAATGGTATATAATTAATGTATATATATATATATTTGGTCAATGAATGGTATATTTTTTAAACCACTTTTAAAACCTTATAGGTGTTTGGAATAATACTTTAAAAAGATTTTGTAGAAGTTTGTTACTAATTTTCCAAGAACATAATAAATGTGTGGTGTTCCACAGTTAAGATTAAATTTCCTTAAGAATGTGTTGATTTTGATCGGTAATGATAGCCCAAGGGTTTTTCTCCTCCCACGACTAATACCAAAACCCGCTCAAAACTTGTAGTATTAATAAAATGGCACAAACGACATAACATACTTATTGGTTCGATATGTAGTATCAAACACAACATCACAATTTTTTTTATTAGATATCAAAGAACAAGGATCAACCCATATAAGACCATTTAATTTTTTTTCATCAATTAGAATTCTAATGAAAAAATTCCCATCACTTTTTTTAAGCGATACAACAAATGCAATCTCCCTTGAGCATCATTAACATCCAAGTTGCCCTTCCTAAAATCATGTACCACGTTTTTTCAATGTTGGCCATCAAAACCTACTTTTCCTGCTCATTCGTGTATCTTGTCAAAAATATTCATTTATTATCTCAGTTGGACACCTGAACATGTAAGTTCTTAATTAAATTCCTTTGGGCCACCGTTACATGTGTAAGAAAATTGAATGTTTGGAGCTTTATTATTGTAGGCTCTTTACGTAATTTTAAAAAAAAATTGAATATGGATCTATGCAATTTTCTTAGTGTAATCCATTGAGAAAGAAGTGAAAAGATACTTCTTTGTGTGGATTATATGTGTTTTATACGGTCTAAGTTAGGATTAAGGGCATTAGATTCTTCCTCAAGACCTTGAATAAAAAGAATCATTCCAAAGGCCTTCAACAACATAGTCAAGGCCTTGATAGAAACAATCTTAAGGTCTTGACACATTCAATTGCGATATTAAGGTATTGAGTGTCCAGAGTGAAAGTCTTGATCTTAGTAGGCATATATATATATATTAATATGTAAATAAGATTAAGGATTATTGTTATGTAAATAATGATAATTAGCCTCTAATATATATGTATATATATATGATGCTATATATACTCCTTGACAGAAAAATAAAAGAATAAAGGGAAATGAGAAGAACCTTAGCTACATCTCTTTTTCTCTCTACCAAATATACATATATATACTTAGATTTTCGGAGAATTGAGGTGTGATTGTTGTTCAACTTTGTCGGTATGTGACAAATTTTTGTGTTATTGTTTTATCCTAAAAGTAAATTTGTGGCATCCTAACACAACATAGATGGGGCAAATAACTCTTCAAGACCAGTCATGTCTTTTGCAAGATTCATGACTCGGCTATTATACAATATTAAATACAATATAAATAAGCTTTCTTTCTCGTTATTGTTTAAAATTATTATTTTTATTTATCAAATCTGTTTGACCATTATGACTTGTTTTGTTAGTTGGTTTTTATTGCCAATTCTTGAACTATAATTTATTTTGAATATAATTACCCTATTGTTGCATGTGTTAATATTTTCCAATAATCTAGAATAGATATTTTTATTATATTCTACTAATCGTGTAGTTCAAGATGGTGAACGAAACTATTTTATTTCTAGTGGTTAATTTTTTGCCGCTACTAGTGGTACTGTACCCATCATTGTTGGGCCACATATCGTTTTCCATACTCCATTAATCTTTCAGGTATGCTTGAAAAGTTCGGTGAGGTTCCGGTTTGTCTATGTGGTAGAAAAAGATGAAATTATAGTTAACAGATTACGATTAACGATTTATGGGGGATGATATAATATAACCCACATGTTCTTGATCTTGATTTAATTAGATTTCTTAACCACCAAAAAATTCCTTATCGAAATACCCAAAACTTTCTTTGATCCTCCTACTAAACCTTTTATCCAAATTAAAGTTTCACTTTCTTGGATTGTGAGTGTTAGTGTAAATGAATTTGGGGAAGAAAAGGAAGGGATTTTGGTAAATATATAGAGATTACTCCTTTAAAATTACTTATAAATATATATTTAACCATGGTTAACAACTAACGAGATAAATATCCACTAATTTCTAGAATTGTCTAGGAAGTACAATTTATATATATATTCTAATATTTAGTTATCATTCTTTCTAAATTTACTAACAATAATAGGATAGAAGAAAATAATATATAATGATGATAATAATAAAAATATTAATAATAATATTAATGATGATGATGATAATAATAATAATAATAATAATAATAATAATAATAATAATAATAATAATAATATTGATAATATTGGCACCCATACAATTTCTTAAATAGAAAAAAAATATAAATAAAATTTGTACTCGAAATAATCGCAATTCAAGTTTTTTTTATCATATTACTAAATAAATAAAAAATTAATTAAAGAATAATTACTAGAGCACAAATCTTAGGATATTCAAGAAATTTATTAATGCAATATTAGCATTCCAAAGCTAACACTTATTTTAGCTAAATAGACAGCTACACTCACAATTATTTTCCCCATAAAAAATATCATTATAAAATAATCAAATAATATGATTATAAGAACTTTTAAATTCTTCAATACACTCCGTTATAATTATAGAATAATAATGCGATTCTTTATTTTTCAGAAAATAAATAATTATTTAAATAGTTTCCCAGAACTTAATAATCTCATACCTATTTAAATCCCTACAAAATATTTAACGACCCAATAAGTATATATTTAAATATCATTGGGAATTAATTAATCAATAATACTCTAATAAACTAATCTTTGTTCACACTTGCGATGTTCACACTTTCGATTCTAAAAATTTAATCACAATTAAATTAATTCACGCACTTACATTAAATCATAAATTGCGATAACGAGAGTTACTTACTTAAAATTTCTCGGGACTTACAATTTTTGAGGGGTTTATTTACTACGAATTTTGCAAGTTAGCTCGCAAAAGATAAATAATCCTTTAAAGATCATTTTAAAATACTTGGTCATTATAATAAATCTAACAATCTTTTTTCAAAAGTCTCTAGAACTATACTAGAGATAATAAAACAAGTTTTGAGATTTGAATATACTCTGCTGATTTTATATAAATATTTTATGACCAAATAGACGCTATTTTTTAAAATATAATTCATTTAAAAATATTAAAAAAAAATCGGCTAACCACATATGATTACGATAACATATATTCACCTTCTCAAGCTTGGAAAATCTCATATCCACAAATTTTTATTTAATCTCTATTTATATAATTATTCTTCTTAATTAACAATCAGAAAATAATTCAATGGTCGGCCAAATTTGAATATTTTAACTCGACTGATCACATAAACACATAGAACTCTTTTTATGTTTTACTACATTTATACTTTCCTCTCGATTTTCTTTCCTTAAATAATTCAGAATATTTGACTCGTCAAAGTGGAATGAATTAAATTTTAATATTTATTCACTAATTCACATAAATTATATAAAACCACATAATAAACAATTTATTGACATAAATATCTATCGGGAAAATCTCATATAGTACATTGTGAGCACAATTGTTAGTACGACATCAAAGTGCCCCCACTATTGATGTAAACAAAATATGGGTTATACTGCTCATATGGCAAAAAAAATGAGCCCGCCTATTAACCTAGAGTCACCTTGTCGGAACATGTGCCGATTTGGCTTGAAATACTATGAAACACCAACCTATGATGCATGTATGAACAAGTAGTGTTTGAATATTGGTATAATAAAATAATTTTTGGGTATTAAAAAGGTATTGTGTGTTATGTGTCACATGCCACGGCCCACCTGGCAACAAGAGCTTGGTGTTGCCTTTCACCTTTAGCAATAATATTTAAGATGATATCAATAGCAAAGAAGAATTGCCTATAAACAATTGGGGAGTCGTGTTAAAAAGTAATGGTAATTAGAAATTAACTCAAGTAGTGGGGAGTGGGGACTTACAAAAAATTATCGATCTAAATACAAAAGTACAAAGATAAAAGACTAAATCCACTAACGAAGATAAGAGTTGATTCCATAAAAGTATTTAAATACCATTCTTAATCTAACAATAGTAGTTCTCGTAAACTCAAATGATGATATATTGAGTCATTCTACTTGAGATAGAGTTAGAGTTGTTAGGAAGAGAAGGGAGATATTCAATCTTTCGGAGATGGGACTCATATGTGAGGTTATGGATATAACGATACAAGTTAGAGATCACTTCACTCTCGTGAACTCATTCCCTCAAGAAAACTAATGTGAGCCGTCGCCTGTGATTTTGTACAAGTGATTTCTCTACAATTACATGGTCGCACTTAAGTAAAACTTGATCAAAAGTTGCAATAAAGTTTGTAGATCAAAAATTGATATTGTTATAACACATTATTTATTAAAAATCTACAATATTTTCCTCTTGAATCAGCGTGGTTAAACATATCATCCATTGGAAAGTTATCATCTAACTAGTACAACATCAACAACTTTTGGCATCTTGTCTCCTATGTTCTCGTATATACCATCTTTGACCATCATACAAGAACATGAGATTTTTGTGAAAACAGGGCCTTTAATGACCACAATTTTGATCGTTGTAAGGCCCAACTTGTTCGGTATTAAAAGAATAACGACTAGATACCGTGACGGTCAGATTCCCTACTCGTTATTTACTAATTTTAGTCGAATTTTACGTCGACTAAACTAATACCAACACGTGGTGTCACATATCTTAGGATTTATGGGTAAAATATTAATACTTTAAGTGTCAAAAGGTCAATAAGTCTTTTAAAATTTATCAAACAAGTTTACAAAAGTTCACCTAACAATATTTTAGTTCTTTAATAAAAAACTTTTGTCTTCTAGCCACTAATATTCCAAACACATCCTAAGTTAAGTCTAAGGGTTCCTACTACACATATGAAGAAATTACATACAATTAAGCAAACCAAAAATTCTATAGCAATTCCCATAAGGTTGAGGCTGTTTGCTCTCACGATTTTCAAACTGAGCTTCATCTTTGTTATTAAAATTTCCAAGACAACAAACACTCATCCCATAAATAAAGAGTAGTTGGAGAAAGTCATCAAAACTAATGCAGTGTGTTCTTCTTTTGTGACATTTTTAATTTCTTGTAATGTTGTTAATCATGTTTTATGGGCCACCCCTTTACTCTCCCATGGAGCTCAACCATTCCCCAAATTCATCTTTATAAACATTTATGTTCACATATTTTTCAATTTTATTTCTTGGCATCTTTGTCAAATATTAAATAATCGTCCCTTTTATTTTCTTAGATATTTTTTCCTAATTATCTTGCACCTCTCCTTTTTGTTGCTTAATATATTTTTTGTTAATTGTCTTTCATGTGAATTCACGAGTAAATATTACAAATTGATGAATAATTCATAATTTTACCCTTTACCTTTGGGTGCAATCTGATCTTATTAAATTCAATAGCTCGTGGGGAAATGATAGTAAATAACATAAAAGAGTTTTTAAGGAGGTAGTGTAACCCTTGTGATATAATATATTAAGGGAAAATTACTGATTTTCGAGTGACAAAATAAGTGGGCTATGATCAATTTTGGTTGAAAATAAGCCATTTCCTACCTATTTGCTTTGTTCAAACTAGTCAAGTGGTAAATAATGAGTTAGTCTTTTATAATTGTCAAAATTGACCTAAAATCACTCATTTATTACTTTTTTAGTTTTTTAAATTTTGGCCCCACAAAATTGCATGACTGTATTGAGGCAAGTGTGAGCAACGCCAAGACACATAACCACATAACATAACTTACTAACATTTTAGCTACTTTTATTTCACAAGTTACCATCTATGGCCCAACTTTTGCCTATTTAGCATGTCAACCACACAAGTGTGTTAATAATTAGTTTTTTGACATTAACTGACCAACTTCTTAAGAATTTAATAGCTTTTATTGTTGAAGATGGTTGTAAATAGTATATTGTTGGTAGTATTTCAACACTTTTTTCTAGCTTTTGGTTGTTTATACTATATTAAAAGATATTCTTTGGTCGATATTCTAATTTTCATATTTTATGTTGAATCATTTTTTATTGCATATTTTACACAGACATCACATGGAAACATAACAACGCATAGTTTTAATGATGAACAACTAAATACAAGTATGCAAAAATCCCTTCATAGTCACTCACTTCAAAGAATATGAGTTCATTTTTTTTTGAAGTAAGAAAATGACTTTATTACGTGCTACAATTCTTTGGTGCAATTTGTACTTTTATTAAGTGCTTGAATTCTTTGGTACAATTTATGAGTTACGCATTCACCATATGTTAATGTTTTATTTTAATTACCAAAATGAGTGTAGTCAAAATTCAAAAACTCTTTTGCTACATAAAAACTCAACATTCTACTTTAATGTAAAATATAGGTGTGAGATTAAATTATTTAATTTTGAAATATAATTATTACTTCAGAAGCTAGTGGTTGATAATTAATTAATACATAGGATTAAATATATATAAAAATTCAATTAGTTGAATAGTTTGTGATGAGCAACCCAAGTCAAAGAAATGGAAATAATTTAGGACAAAGAATATGATTCCAATAAGTATTATATATGGTTTGCATTTATATATATAACATAATATGTAGTAATAACGAAAAATTACGATTCCAATTGGTGATAGTTATGATTAGATATTAAGTATATATTTTATACTTTAGAATTTTTCAAGTCAATACTTTACTAGTTTTGAATAAAAATGCGGATATATATATTAATTTATTTAATTAAATATATATACATCATATTATATATATATTGTACTTCCAAATTAATATTTTTTCACATATCTCCAACCACATCTCTTGTCAATGATTGGTATATTTTTGAAATTACATTTACCTTTGGCATTCTTGAAATAATACATTCAAAAGCTTTCCCGTGATATTTGTTACTAATGTGTCAAGTACACAACAAATATATAATATTAGGGAGTTGAGATTAAATTGTCCGCCTAATGGCTTGCTCTTTATCGTAAATGGTAGCCCAAGGTTCTTCGCCTTCCACGACCTCTGGCCAAGTACCTAAAACTCACTCAGAACTTATCTTCAATTGATCCACATGAGTGCAAATTCGAAAATTAATTATTCGTAGTGATGGTTCAGCGGGGTGAATTGCACAAACGCTATAGCATACCTAATTGGTTGGATATGTAGGATCAAAATCAAATACGTCCCTGAAACTTTTTTAGGCTATGAAAGAGCGAGGATCAACCATTATAAGACCCTTCAATCTATGTTTTTCATTAAGTAGAATTCTAATGAAACCGCCACTTTCTTCTATTAAGGGATACAACAAATCCAATATCATTTGAGCATAATTAACACCCAAGTTGTTCTTCCTAAAATCACGTACCACAGTCCTATATATTATCCATCAAAACCTACTTGTGAGCTCCTCCCGTGCATCTTTATAAAACATTAATTTGTTGGCTCGGCCGACAACCAAAATGTAAGTTCTTAATTAAATGTGTTTGACCTTCGCTTACATGTGTTAGAAACTTGAAAGTTTGGAGTTTAATATCGTAAGTTCCTTATGTAATTTTCAAAAAATTGGATATGGATATAAGTAATTTTCTTAGTGTAATTCATAGAAAAATAAGTGCCATGGAGTTTCTTTATGTGGAGTATATGTGTTATGTATGGTCTAATCCAAGATCAATGGCTTGAAATGTTACATCAAATCATTGACACAAAAAAGAAGCATTATAAAGGCTTGAGTGACAAAATCAAGACCCTGATAGGAACGAATCTAAAGGGCTTTGAGTGACGGAGTCAAGGCCTTGACATATTCACTTGCGATCTAAAGGCCCTGAGTGTCCAGAGTTAAGGCCTTGATATGAGTAGACATATAGATATATTTATATTATTACTAAATAAGAGTAAGGATTATTCTTATGTAAATAATACTCCCTCCGTCCTTTTCAATTGTTTATATTTTTTAGAGAGTGTCCGACACGTATTTAAGTGCATATAAAGTATAGTTCTGTAATTTTTTTTACAATTTTTGTTTTTCGAATAAAAATTAAAACATTCAACTTTTATTCAGAAAAAGAAAATTGTAAAAATAAGTTACAGAACTATACTTTTTATGCACCTTAAAATGCGTGCCGGAACACATCCTCAAAAATGTAAACAATTGGAAGGGACTGAGGGAGTATTATTAGGCTTCAAAATATTTATTTTTAAATGATACTATATATATGTTCTTTGATATAAAAATAAAAGGAGAAGGGAAAGGACAAGAATCCTTGCTAGCCTCCCTTTTTCTCTCTTCCAAATATAAAACATATACATAGATTTTCGGATGAATTGAGGTGTCATCATTTTGAACTTTGCGGCCTGTGAAGGATTTTTTCTATTGCTGCATTAACCTAGAACTTAATTTACGGTAGCCGAGCACATCATAGGCGAGGCGAGCATATCTTCAAGAACAGTCACATCTTTTACAATATTCTTATCTAATATTAGACCTATAATATAGATAAACTTTATTTCTTGTTATTGTTAAGTATTGCAATTTCTGAATATCGAATTCGGTGACTTCGTGATTTATTTTGTTAATTAATTTTGATTACCTATTCTTAAATTGTGATTTATATTGAATATAATTGTCCAATTGCGTTCATTCAAGATGGTGAATGAAATTGTCTTGACTTCTCGTAAGTTAACCTTTTGATGGTATGTACCCACCATTAATTGGGCCACTTACCGATTTTCACGGCCTATTAATCTTTCGGTATGTCTGGCAAGTTTGATAGGGTTCTGGTTTTTTCTCGTTGTTAGAAAAGATGAACCATGTTAATGGTTAAGGGTCTCGGTTGGTGATGTAGTATAACCTACATGTTGTTAATAAAGGTAAAGCCGAGACTTATAACAGCTTATGTTATGTGCACAGAGAAAGATAGAATGGCAAGGGCACAATTCTTGCAGCCTTAGCTTACACTCTATTTCATGTTTATTTATCAAAGGACTATAATGCTAAGGTTTTGCGAAAGATGCTTGATTGGACACATAATATTGTCTCGCAAGGTCAAAAAAGGTATCACGTGTCTAAGTTCCTTGACTTGAAGCTTATAGACTCTAAGTCCATGACTGAACAGGTGAACGAATTTTAGATGATTATACATACTTTTTCGGTGTGGATCTTCCTATAAAGTTTTAGGTGATTTATATGATTAAAAAACTTCTGAAGTCTTGGGAAGAGTTCTCTCTTTTCATGATAAAATAGAAGGGAGAGATTACTTGGACTAGTCTGATGTTTGATATTTGTATGCAAGAGCAGCACAAGTCTAAACAGGGTTATTTGATGCCGGTTATAAGTGGGAGTGTGAAGATAAACATCGTGACAACTGATCAGAAATGAAAGCTAGCTAGTAAGAAAAGTAACAGTAACTCAGACAATGAAAAGAACAAGGCTAAAACCAAAGATAAATAAACCATGTTAGTCTTGTGGACAGATGGTCATTGAAGTAAAGATTATTCTAAAAAAATCTGATGTAGTGGCTCAGGCAAATACCGTGATTGGGACTGCAACCATTGGTGTGCCTATAGCTAATATGGTTATTGGTGAAGCACATGCTTTTGTAATCAATGAAGGGTATGTTACCAATACACCTATAATATTATTTATTTATCTTCCTAAAGAGTGGTTGATTGATACTGAGCTAATGTGCCCATTTCTGCTGACAAAACTCTATTTGTATCTTATCAACTGGCTCATAATAGGACAGTGACTATGGGGAATGTAGTGTTGTAGGCGTGTTCTATCCCTGATTAGAGTGATCATATTCCTAACATTCATAAAAATATTGTTAGTTGATCTTATTAAGTTAAGGATGATTTTGAACTTTTTTGAAGTGTAATAAAGTAGTTATCACTCAAACTGGTGTAATCATGGGCAAAGGTTATTTTTCGGATGTTTAATTTTTTTTATGTTGAGCCTATGATTAACGGTTTGGTTAATGAAATTGTTGCTTCTTCTGTTAATTACGTTGAATCATCTAATTTTTGGCACTCTCGTCTTGGTCATTTAATTTTGGTTCTCTAAGGAATATGATAATTTAGAGTTGATTCTAGAGCATGCAATTAGTAACAATCTTAGGTGCCAGTATTTGTCTCTTCTAAAATCAATAAAGAAAACCATTTCATAATGTTGTAAGAGATTTTGAAATTGGGATTTAGTTCAATACTGACATATGTGAATTTATATGACTTGTTTAATAAAGACAATAAATGATATTTTATTACGTTTATTGATGATTGTAGTAGATACTATTATTTTATTTGCTAGATATAAGGATGAAGCAATTGATAAGTTCATTATGTAAAAAGTTAGTGGTTTTTATCTTCTAAAAAGGTTACGTCTATATTTCTTGTATTTTTGATATTTTTGTACGCTTTGAATTGGTTTAGTTTTAGATATTTTTTATCTACACAATATAGAAAAGATATGGGTGGAAAAAGATATAAACTTGATATGGTATGAGCTTTTCATCCCAAATGTATAATTAAGTATCAAATGTATAGCATTGCAGTACATAGTATTTTATGTATAAAATAAAAATATGGCCTTATCTAACAAAGTATTAAGGAGAAATCAACTATAAAACAATTTTTTAACACTTTTAACAAAAACTTCAGAGTTACAATTCTTGGTAATAAGTAACATAATTTATTAAAACCTATGTATATATGAACATGGTTTACTTAAGTTATTATTGTTTTCCTTTCTTCACATTCATTTGTCTAATAGTGATTTGGGATTTGGGTATTAATTTGGCAGCATCAACTCTGTAAAAATGGCTTGCAACCTTGGGGCTAATCAATTGCCTTTGCACATGCAATAGCAGTTGGATGTATAGGCACAGTCTTCCAGTCTCATGTGATCATGATCTTCAAAACCTGTTAGTAGGATCCAATTTATGAGCATGTGTTGGTTGGTTTGTAACAAAGGTGGAAAACACTTGCCCAATTCAATTTGGGGTGTAACCCTTACAGATAAAAAATATTTAATATTTGCATAAATTTATTAAATTGTATACGATACCTATCATATACAAGTAATCCTTAGTAGTTGTGGAGCATTTTCTTCATTGGTTTCACTGCAAATAGGAACACAAGCATATTATGAAAGATTTTGGAAGGAAATATTCACCATTATATTAAAAAGATAATAAATAGAGCTTAATATTGAGTACGAAAGGTTATCAACTAGTTTTTCATCCACCTACCAAAAAGCCAATCCAAAATTAATACACCAATAATGTAATTGGGCTCAAACAACAAACTTTAATATAATTAATAATTTCTCTAATACTTATATTTGATTTTTTCTATCTTTTGACTTTGGTTATTTGTAAAAATGTGGCATCAATGAAAGAAAAATCAAGAATAACATTTTTTTATGAGAACCATCAGTTCACTTCTCTATGTACATTATCCATTATAACAACAACTATCAAATAATTCTATCCAAATGTGGCCATCTCTTTTTTTCACAATATGGCCACTACCTACGAGGACACAAAAAATATCTTTAAATCAACTGTTATATAGAAATTTAAAAAATATCAACACACAATACTTGTATGGGTTAAAAAAGATAACGAGACCCAAAATACAACATATCAAATCTTAAAGGTAGGTTGAAAAACAAAGAAAATGGAAATAAGCATTAAAAAACAAAATATATGGAAATATGGATACTCAGTCACAAAAATATACATGGGCACCCGTGTGTATATGTATGACGGCTTCTCAATTAGGAACTTCATGTCACTTACACATTTGTCTCCTTCAATATAGTAAAATAAACCTCTAATTTTAAAAGACAAAAGGGGTCACTTATTTTAGATATCATAAAACTATAGAGAAGATAAGGGAGATGTTGTAAACATATGACTAGTGGTGTATGGTTATGAACTAAATAATGAAGATTCTAGAATGTACTAGTAGGGGAGGTTTTGTTTTTAAAAATTTTATATACAAGTTTCTAGAATGGACTAGAAATAGTAAATCATCTTATTATCTTGATGGGTTTGCTACCAAATAACCTTTTTCTTGGACCCTTGTTTGTCTTGGGGCTGGCCTTCCTTTAAAGAGTATATTTCTTTGGCTCGTTATTATTGTGATTTTACCTACAAGATTATTTTCTTAACCTAACTACACTATCTTAAAAGCTATACATGTTAATACGGAAAATCACAGCATATTCTTTAATACATTATGTTTTTTAATCTAACTAATTTAATTTTTTAATAATTTTTTATTTTTAATTAAATATTTTAACTTTCGTTAATAAGCTTTCAAATAAAATTGGTATAATAATTTATGTTTGGTAAAAACTCTAATTTGTGCCACTAGTTGGAATGGGATTAGATTGAAGGAGAATCATTGAATACCATATTGTCTACTTGTAAACCAATACATTCAATAATATCACAGTCAAAATGATTAATTAGAATGGTTGGTTAAGGGAATGAGTCATTCATTTAGGATAGTAATTTTAAAAAAAATGTTTATTTTCCATAGATTGAATATCTAAGTTTTTACTAACCACCAACCTTCCAAACTATATATAAACATATACGTAAAGGCTTTTTGAGGAGGCTAAGATATATGCACATCATTAGTAGCTAACTATTAATTCTTAAAATTATTTCTTTTGTTACATATCTATGAAGGATTTTGTAAAAAATAATGGAGAAAATGATTCAACACACCACCTATATTCCTATATTGTCTATGGAAAACTTGAATTTGGAATCATTTCTTAGTCCAATAACTCTAGCATTTGGAACTAGGTTTTCAACTCTCCTTATAGGTCAAACCCTTTAAAACCATGCTTTTTCCATATAATTTAATTACCTTATTATATTATATACTGTTATATTTAACATTTTGTTAATAGTTAAAACGCTAACAAAATAGCACACAATTTACCAAATTTAGGTTTATGTTCACAATTTGTTATTTGTATTGCAAGTAATTCTTGGTAATTTATTTTTAAATTCTAAAATCATTACTACCCATTTTAATAACACTCACATATAATATTTTTTTAACTTGTCAAATCATTTCTTGGTACCTTTCAAATGTGTTTTATATTTACCATATTATATAAGAATAATGGGTTTGTTTGATTGTTTACTTAAGACCTTCCAACCAATAAAAATTTAACACTTCTAAATATTATAACTTAAAAAAAATTATTAATTATTTTTACTAAGCATCTACATGTTAAAAAGACTTATATCATGAATTAATTTATATTAAAGGTTGAGTAGTTACGCGTAGGTTTCGGATTAGGCTTGGAGGGTTGGGTTGAGTTG
Organism: Apium graveolens; assembly: GCF_009905375.1. Classification (NCBI taxonomy): domain Eukaryota; kingdom Viridiplantae; phylum Streptophyta; class Magnoliopsida; order Apiales; family Apiaceae; genus Apium; species Apium graveolens. The sequence continues at coordinate 57,884 of NW_027418334.1, forward strand.
GGCTTGGTGGTTCAACCTCTCTCTTGATGCTCGGTTAAAAGGGGAAGGGTTCAGCCTTTTCTATTCTCGATGAGAATTACGAGTGGAGGTTTGGTAACTTAAATTGAATTTTTAAAAAAAAAATATTGTTATTATCATTGTTCATGTATTAATCATAAAATTTTCAAGATTATGTTTAAATTAAAGAAAGAATTATTTAAAACAAAATATATTTACAGTAAAATATGAAGTTTGATTAAATAACTAATTAACTACAAAACATATGTAATGTATTAAATTATAATAAACTATATTTCTAAGTAAGTTATCTATGTAATAAAGGTAACTTAAAATAATCAGGAGATCGGGGTAATGTGCATTGAGATATTAAATTATAAAATTATATATTTGAATGAGTAAAAAATGAGAAACAAGGCTATTGCTATAAGCCCTAAACTAGCCATAACCATCAACAACCCCGTATTTGTGGCCTTGAAACATATTCTATTTTCGCAAGCGAGGGTTGGCTGAGTTGGTTAAAGAGGGGATAAGCTATCCTCTTTGGTCCACAAGTTCGAATCTCATAGGAGGAGAATTTATGATTATGCCTCCTGGTCAGAGCATGTCGCTTAAATGCGTTTACCTTGGTTCATGGGTTTGCAAGCTATTGTTTGACCTATAGGGTTTACCTAGTGCACACCCGAAGGTTAGCGGCTGCGGGTTACATAACACTCTATTTTCTATTAGTCCATAACGCTCGAAACACCCTCTTGCCCCCTGAATCCCGACCCTCCCTTTCAAAAATTTCTTACAGTCCGAGCTAGATCACACCATTGGAGACAAACAACACTCACCCTTATTTGAAGATAACAAAAATAAAGTATATTAATCACATACCTTAGAGTTTAAAATGTAGTCCACTTAAGTTTGGGATTTATGGGTACAAATGTTAATACTTTAAGAGCCAAAACAACAAATTATGTAGCATTCCTATATTGTAATTTTGGGATCTATGGGTACAAATATTAATACTTTAAGGGCCAAAACAACAAATTATTTAGCAATTCATATATGGTTGAAGCTATTAGCTTTGCAGATTTTCAAGCCACTACTAGAAAGAGATTTTATATATCGGGTAAACAACGATGTGTATGTAAAAAAGGACCGATGTATTCGTGGACTGATGTTAAAGTTAATTTTACATAGACATCGGTTTTTACCTGATGTCTAAAGTAGTCGTATACAATACTTTGGGAAGAGTTCTAATGTCTTAGAATATTTTTATAATATTTCAGACATCGTTTATTTATATGTAACTCTTATGAAAAATACAGTTTAACATCAATTCCTGTAGGTAACCGTTGTTATAGGTGTTATATATATAGGTTTTGGTTTAAATTTTTGTTCTTAAATTCGCCTTGTTCACATCATTTATTGTTTTATAATTAATGTATCAAACACATTTTAATAATAAATATTTGAAATTTTTAACTAATCTTTGGTGCTATTGGAGAATGTATTAAACCATAAATACTGAAAAAACTTAAGGTCCCGAAACTCAACCAATATATATATATATATTAGCTAGTTGAATTCAATATAAATAAATAAGATAGCTTAGTTTGTACAATCAACCCGAAAAATAGTCTAACCAAAATACGATATATCATCCTAGACATACTATTCCCATGATAAGTACAACTTATCTCATCAAATTGTAAACATCAACGAGAGTACTAACTTAACCAGTACATGATACTTATTGACATGAATAAACACTACTTAGTTGATCAAGATCACAAGCTTTAATAGTAGTGGCATTGAGGAATCTCTTGAAGAAGACAGAGGTCTGTGCTCCATCCTTCCTACAACTACCAGAGTTCCGTGAAATATAAAGAAATAATAAAATAAAATTTCAACTAAAATTGATAGGATTGTAGTAATGATGATCATTAATTACTTAAATATTTGTAGTGTGCACACACTAATGTAAAGCGGTGCTCGTACCCTTGTCTTAAAATTAAATTTAAGAATCCAGAAAAATATAGTAAAGAATGTTATAATTTGTATATAGTTGAAAGGATGAGCCCAGTGTTGTACAACCAAGATAATTATATTTCACAAGAGCCTTAAGTTAATAAGCCAAGAAAATATAAAATTAGAAAGTACCTCAATTCTCACCTTTACAAACTGCAAACTCTACCCATTTCCTAAATGAAATCGAAAAGGTAACAAAGACATAAAGTTTGGAAGCAGAAATCATCATCTAGTATACAATTAGGTTATTAAATGCCTTCTGTAATAAGATCATGAATATATAAATAACGAATGGCCATATAATACGCCACAAGTGCACATAGGTAACCCCTACTATACAGTTGCATAAGGCCTAAATGGTGTTGCATAAGGTAATAGGCAACACCAGGGTGGGGTTGCTAATGTGGATGTGGTCGTAGAGCCTTAAGGCAACGAATTATGCAACACTAGAAAGCGTTGCATTATGCATCTTTCAACAGTAAAAGCGTACAATGACAACAACAGTTAGTGTTTCATAAAATGAAGTCACATCACCACTGTGTCCTACGTGGCAAGTGACACGTCATATTTCCACGTCAGTAGTGGCCCCTACTTTGACACGTCAGCAAGGGGTCCCACATTTTCCACATTAGCAGTGGGAGCCACTTTTCCACGTCAGCAGTGGGTCCCACAATGTGTAGTGCAACACTGATTTTAGTCAACTGCAACACCATTGTTATTAACATGCAACATCATGTTTAGTATTACGCAACACCGTATAGAGTCAAATGCAACATACAAAAATAAAATTTTTGAAATAATTGTTCTTCTTTTACATTATTCCTGCCAAACAAGGCATCCAACATTCAGTACAACAAGCATCTAATGAAATTAAAACTTATTAAACCGGTTCTAAAGTCTTATCAACAAGCATAGATGAAATCGATACATACTTTGGTTCTAACTATCAAAGTACATAATTTCTAACTTCAAAGGGCAAAAATATCAAAATACGATAGTGAAAGATATATGATAGTAAACACTTTTCCTACATCAAGGAGAACGACATTCAACCAAAGTGCAAGTCCAAATGTAAGCACTGCTATGATCATAGGAATGTTCTAGAGCACAACCATGTTAGTAAAAATTTTATACATGAATTTCCTGAGCCAATCATCCTCCAGATCTCGGAAATTCTAAATTCTTTTCTTAAAATGCTCCTCCATGCTTGAAATTTGATGACACGCATATTTCCAAGCATCAAAATTATGCGGCTCGGAGGAAGGTTGCAGGAAGAACAGGCTCCTACGCAAAGCTTGAACAGAAGGGTTAGAACATAAAACTATGTGGGTATAATATATACATTATTTGCTTATTCAATCTGAAGAACAAGATATATTACGGTTACATAAATTATAATAAATGAAGTTTACAGTAATTTGACATACTGAATCTAGCATACGATGAAAAAAAGGAATTCAGCGGGCATGCCATGGGGTTCAAAAATTAAAAAGAATAAGATAATATAAGGAAATAAAAGAGCAGTAAAACATAACAATTAACAACATCTCATTCACATATAAACGTTAAAAGTAGAAGTGGTTGAGAGCAAGAAAAAAAGAAATCGAAAATAGAGGTTATGGATTTAAATATTTGTGGCTCTGTTTTGCTACTTGCTCTAAACCAAAAAGTTCTTGAATGACATATTCTACTTAGTGTATACACTTCTTTTGTCCATAAAAAAACTGAGGATTCGAGTTTCTTATGCTTTTTATGTTCCTTAATTTAAAGTGTATTTAAAAACTTAACATTAAGGACAAACTTACTGTTCTACGTATCTTTACTATTACAGGGTGGTAAGCACTCAACACTTGAAATTAAGATGATGACTAATACCTGAACTTGTCACCCTTTAAAATTAATGGATACTCATGGACAGTGAACTATAATAGCTGTCTTTTTAAGAGAGACCAAATGCAATATGAACTCTCTCATTTAAATCTCTAACAGGAGGACTCTCTCACTTTTTTGGATGCTATGACAAAAAAATGATACAATTTTTCTAGAACCTTGTAATAGTATCCTTATCCTTCATTAGACTGATCACTCTTTTAAACTCTGTGGTTGAAAGTGTGTCGATTATATTGCTTCCAAGTAGAGTGAAAAACCATTATCATAATAAATTCTGACTTTTGTATATGATACAACCCAGACTCTGATTATTTCTTTAGCTAGCTGCTGAAAATATTCTTCATCTATGAGGTACCAATTTAGTGGAAGAAAGTAAGTTTAATCATAGCAATTCCATAATGATCACTCAGTAACTAGCAGTTTCTTCCAACAAATTTAAAGTGTGTCTTCATTGAAGGTTTATATGAAGGTAGGGTTGTGATTTTTCTTCAAGCTTGTTTGAGTGGAAGTGATTGGAATTTTGAGAAGTGAGTTTGCAGTTGGCTTGTATAGAAATTTTGGCTTTGAGGTGAGAGATGGTTGAGTGTTTGAGCTAAGAGATTTGGTAGGTTGAGATTTTATCATTTTATTTGTAGGGTTTGTTGTGTGGTCCTGGATTGTCTTCCTTCTTTTTCCTCCTTCTTTCATCTCCTTTCTTCTTGTCATCATCCTTCTTCTCATCCTTCTTTTTATCCTTGCGGCCAGTTGCTCTTGAAGATTGACTTGGATTTGAGTTAGAAGGTTTCTGCTCATCATGCTTCTGCTCATCATCATCCTTGTGATCTTTTAAATTAAATTGAGCAGTTGGCAACATAGTGTCACGATTCAGCAAGTATCTGTATAAGATCTTTATCATCTCCAAATCTTCAACGTTCTTCTTTTTGTATTTTAGATCAGATTGAATAGTCATGATTGTCTTCATATTTGATCTAACAAAAATTTTAGGAATAGTAAGTTGTTTGTATTATTTGGTTCTTGGGCAGATGTAGGACACTCCTTTGTTTGGATATAGATAGGCTTCAGGAAAAGCTGCTATCTGTGCATTTTTAAGCTCATGAAGAAGTTGAGTGTCCTCTGTGATGACTACATGCACTTTGTCAATCACAACATCTAGCTCAGATGCCCTTAGTATGTTAAGATTTGACATAGATACTTGAAGGCATCTATCCACACCATCATCATTGACGTTGACAATAATCCTCTTCTTAAGTAATTTTCAACATTCACAACCACTGCCCTGGTAGAATTGATAGTTTTGGCCAATGCTCTTTTGTATGTTATATAGTTATTTTGAAGAGACAACCTCGGGACTGCGAAAGTTCACTGAATTCTTGATCTTGATATGGTCCTTCTGCAGCCTTGACGAGTCATTCTTTTCCTACATCTTGAAATTGTTGAGTTTGTGAAAAACTTTGCCAACCTGAATAGGCTCCTTAGATTTAGATTTAGCATCCCTGGATTGTTGAATCCTAACCTTAATCTCCCTTTAGTCTTGATAACAGGCATGAGTAGGGGAGTTCATAATTTTGGCCTTATTTCTTCCGGTAGGGAAGGCAGTGGTATGTTGAGCTTCCCCGTGATGGCTCCCAAAGCAACAGAGTTTTGCATTTAAAGATGCTTGTGAGAGTCCATCAGGGTTTTAATATCTGTCTCTTGACTTTGCACCAAGGATGTAAGAGCTTGAACTTGGGAACTTAGTTAGTCATTGGAAGATTTGAGAGAAGAAACTTGATATTGCAGTTCTTGAACTTGTAGTGTGGATGAAGATTGAGGTGTGGAGGAAGTAGAAACCCCAAAATGTCCTCTACAACCTTCTTAATTTCATCCATGGGCAAGGCTGAAGGAGTGTATCTTCTAGAGTGCATTTGATCCATCTTCAGTCTTGTGTCATTAGAGTGAATGATATGATTTTGAACTTGTTCATTCAGGGCCACAAATAAGGTCTTGAGATTCTTAACACTTGTTTCCATTCCACTGAGATCATACATTGATATCTGGTCAGCAAAGTTTTTGAATTTGTTTTTCATCTCAGTTTGAGAAGGAATGATTTCCAATATTTATACTTTCCTCTCGATTCTCTTTCCTTAAATAATTGGGAATATTTGACTCGTTAAACTGGAATGAATTAAATTTTAATATTTATTTACCGATTAACATAAATTATTTAAACCACATAATAAAGAATTTGTTGACATAAATATACCGCAAAATCTCAGATAGTACATTGTGAGCACAATTGTTGGTATAGAATCAAAGTACCCCCACTTTCGATGTAAACAAAATATGGGCTATACTTCTCATACGGCAAAAATATGGGCCCGCCTATTGATGTGGAGTCACCATGTCGAACATGTGCTGATTTGACTTCAAATATTATGCAACACCAACCTATGATGCCTTTATTAACAAGTAGTGTTTGAATATTGGTATAATAAAAGAATTTTTGGGTATTAAAAAGGTATTGTGACTTACGTGTCAAAGCCCCTGCCCAACTGGCAACAAGAGCTTGGTTTTGACTTTCACCTTTAGTATTAATATTTAAGATGATATTAGCAGCAAAGAAAAATTGCCTATAAACAATTGGGAGTCGTTTTAAAAAGTAATGGTAATTAGAAATCAACTCAAGTAGTGGGGAGTGGGGACTTACCAAAAATTCGATCTAAATACAAAAGTATGAAGGCAAAAGACTAAATTCACTAACGAAGATAAGGGTTGCTTCCATAAAAGTATTTAAATACGTTCTTAATCTAACAATAGTTTCTCGTAAACTCGAATGACGATAGAGTGAGTCATTCTACTTGAGATACAGTTAGAGTTTTTAGGAAGAGAAGGGAGATATTCAATCTTTCGGAGCTGGGACTCATATGTGAGGTTATGGATATAACGATACAAGTCAGAGATCACTTCACTCTTGTGAACTCTTCCCTCAAGAAAACTAATGCCAGCCTTCAGCCTGTGATTTTGTACAAGTGATTTCTGTACAATTACTTGGTCGCACTTAAGTAAAAGTTGATCAAAAGTTACAACAAAGTTTGTAAATCAGAAATTGATATTGTTATGACACATTATTTATTAAAAATCTACAATATTTTCCTCTTGAATCATCGTGGTTGAACATATCATCCATTGGAAAGTTATCATCTAACTCGTCTAACATCAACAACTTTCGACATCTTATCTCCTATGATCTCGTATATACCATCTTTCACCATCATACAAGAACATAATTTTTGTGAAAATAGGGCCTTTAACGACCGCAATTTTGATCATTATAAGGCCTAACTTGGTCGGTATTTAAAAATAATGACTCGATACCGTGACGGTCAGATTTCCTACTCGTTATTTACTATTTTTAGTCAATTTTATGTCGACTAACCAGACTACTGCCATGTGTGCAACTAATACCAACCTGGTGTTACATACCTTAGGATTTATGGGTAAAATATTAATACTTTAAGCGTCAAAAGGTCCAAAAGTCTTTTAAAATTTATCAAACAGTTTTCAAAAGTTCACCTACCTATATTTCAGTTTTTGAATAAAAATCTTTTATCTTTTATGCCACTGATATTCCAAACACATCCTAAGCTAAGGCTAAGGGCTCCTGCTACACACATAAAGAAATTACATACAATTTAGCAAACAAAAAATTTTGTAGCAATTCCCATAAGGTTGAAGCTGTTAGCTCTCAAGATTCCCAGGATAGTAAACACTCATCCCATAAATAAAGTCATCAAAACTAATGCAGTGTGTTCTTCTTTTGTGACATTTTTAATTTCTTATAATGTTGTTAATCATGTTTTATGGGCCACCCCTTTACTCTCCCATGCAGCTCAACCATTCCCCAAATTCATCTTTATAAACATTTATGTTCACAAATTTATTTTTATTCTATTTCTTTGCATCTTTGTCAAATATTAAACAATCGTCCCTTTTTATTTTCTAAGATATTTTTTCCTAATTATCTTCCACCCCTCCTTTTTTGTTCCCTAATATATATTTTTGTTAATTGTCTTCCATGTGAATTCATGAGTAAATATTACAAATTGACGAATAATTCATTAATTTACCCTTTATCTTTGGGTGCATGTATCAATCTGATCTCATTAAATTCAATAGCTCGATGGGAAATTGGAGGAATAACATAAAAGAGTACCGAGGAGTTAGTGTAATCCTTTTGATATAATACATATTACGGGAATAATACTGATTTTTGACTGACAAAATAAGTGGGCTATGACCAATTTTGGTTGAAAATAAGCCATTTCCTACCTATTTACTTTGTTCGAACGAGTCAAGTGGCAAATAATGAGTCAGTCATTTATAATTGTCAAAATTGACATAAAAATCGCTCATTTATGACTATTTTAGTTTCTTAAATTTTGGCCCCACAAAAGGCATGACTCTATTAAGGCAAATGTGAGCCAACACCTAGACACGTAACACATGAGATAACTAACTAACATTTTAGCTTCTTTTATTTTTCAAGTTACCATGTGATGGTCCAACTTTTGCCTATTTAGCATGTTGACCACACAACCCCCAAACGCATCCCTCCACAGCCCCCAATTCAAATGAAGCCTTACAGTGCGAGCTTGGACACACCATGGAAACAGACAACACTCATGCTTATTTGAATATAACAAAAATAAGTATATTAATCACATACCTTAGTATTTACGGGTAAAATGTTAATACTTTAAGCGTTTAAAAGGTCAATAAGTCTTTTAAAATTTATAAAACAGTTTTCAAAAGTTCACCTAACAACATTTAGTTTTTGAATAAAAAATATTTTGTCTTTTTTGCCACTACAATTCCAAACACATGGTAGCTAAGGATATAAGCTCATGCTACACATATGAAGAAATTACATACAATTTAGAAAATAAATTTTTTGTCGCATTCCATAAGGTTAAAGCTGTTAGCTTCGAAGATTTTCCTCTTTATTATTAAAATTTCTAGGACAACAAACACCCATCCCATAAATTAAATAGTGGTTGGGGAAAGTCATCAAACTATGTTAGTGTATTGTTCTTTTGTGATGTTATTAATTTCATGTAATATTGTTAATCATGTTTTATGGGCCACCCCTTTACTCTACCATGGAGCTCAACCAATCCCCAATTTCATCTTTATAAACATTTTAGCTACTTTTATTTCTCAAGTTACACCTGATCGTCCAACTTTTGCATATTTAGCATGTCGACCACACATAGGCATTAAAGTACAATTAATGAGGTATCATCGCGTCAAGTCATAGGCCTCACTACAAACTTTGAGGACATCTACATACAATATAATTACACTTTAAAACCATATTATAATATTTTTATAATATTTTTTAATATTTAAAACTTTAAGGCATGAGTTCGTATATTTTATTTAACTTTTTTGTAATTTTGTTTTGAGGACACCTTAATTACCTCCGTTAATTATGATATTAAATTTATTTTTTATAAGGCAAAAAGTACCTATAACTTATATATATGTTTTACTCATCACATTGTGTTTAACTTTATAAAAAAATCATTTTTTAATTTAATCAAAATTATATTTGAAATAATAGATTGTATGGTTTTTAGTTAATATTACAACATTTTTTTGGAACAATATAACCTTTTTTTACGAAAACCCAATAAGGTGTTAGTAAAACTATAATATTATCTCTAAAAATAACTAACATGCAACCAATTTTAAAAAAAAATCCAAACTATATAAAAAAAATGGGAAAATTTTAAAATAACATTTAAAATTTGGTGAACACAACAATTTTTCTACACAACATTATAAACATACTCTAAAATTTAATTATATTATCTTTTCGATCATAAAGTAACTAAACATAAATAAAATTAATATAATTTTAAAGTGTATTCTTGAAAAAGAGAGACGATAGTTAGATAATATATACACAAAGTAACACGGTGAATGTGACTATTTTCTAATTTATAAGAATTCTTTACAGAGGTTTACCGCGTAGGTGATCAAGTTGCGGGGGTTTATGCGCATAATCTGATCCGATATTAAATAGACACAACCGAAATTGGAATGTGGTTTGCGATTAAAGTTCATCTACCTTAGAAATTCGCAGGTTATGGGTTGATTTTGGTTTAACTTTATCACGATTTGATCCAAACCGCATCAATTTTACCAACATATATACACACGATTTTATACTTGTGATTATACAAAGTAAAATAATTATGTCCAATAATCAAAAACTAAATTCAAGTTAGATCTCATCAAATTATCATCAACTCATCATATGTTTCAAAGTATTTTATATTGCTTTTGCATTACATTTGTTGTTGCAACTAAATTGATGAACATGTTTATTAAACATAAGTTATTTGCAATTAATACTAGTGATTTACTTTACTATGAAAGATTTCATAATTATACTAATAATTATGTAAATTTTAAGTGGAAACGTTTAAATAAAAGAGATGTTATTTTATTTACCGAGTTCACTACTAAAAATATCATAAACCGTCAAAATCCGCTAAACCGAACCGAATGGTTTGGTTTTACTGGGATACGAGGTTCGGGTTGGTTTGAATGTTTTCAAAAACCACAGTTATACGGTCTGGTTCTCTTTTAACATGTAACCCGAACCAAATCAAACCGCGATCACTTATATTTACCCGTATATATAAACTATATATTTGTATTATATAGAATGTGTTAAGTTTTAAGTCTTAAATTTCTAATATTATATTCCCTATGTTCCACTCAATTCTTAATATTTGAAATAGAGTGCTCGACACGCATTTTGAGGCTCTTATATATTATAGTTATATAGCTCATTTTTAAGATTTTTATATATTACACGCATTTGATTTTTTTCCAACAAAAAAGTTTTAAAATAAGGTATGTGTATATATATATATGTTTGTATATATATAAATTTAGTCAATGAATGGTATATAATTAATATATATATATATATATATTTGGTCAATGAATGGTATATTTTTTAAACCACTTTTAAAACCTTATAGGTGTTTGGAATAATACTTTAAAAAGATTTTGTAGAAGTTTGTTACTAATTTTCCAAGAACAGAATAAATGTGTGGTGTTCGACAGTTAAGATTAAATTTCCTTAAGGATGTGTTGATCTTGATCGGTAATGATAGCCCAAGGGTTTTTCCCCTTCCACGACTAATACCAAAACCCGCTCAAAACTTGTAGTATCAATTAAATGGCACAAACGACATAACATACCTATTGGTTCGATATGTAGTATCAAACACAACATCACAAAAAAGTTTATTAGATATCAAAGAACAACGATCATCCCATATAAGACCATTCAATTTTTTTTTCATCAAGTAGAATTCTAATAAAAAATTCCCATCACTTTTTTTAAGCGATACAACAAATGCAATCTCGCTTGAGCATCATTAACACCCAAGTTGCCCTTCCTAAAATCATGTACCACGTTTTTTTCAATGTTGGCCATCAAAACCTACTTTTCGTCCCCATTCGTGCATCTTGTCAAAAATATTCATTTGTTTATCTCAGTTGGACACCTGAACATGTAAGTTCTTAATTAAATTCCTTTGGGCCCACCGTTACATGTGTTAGAAAATTGAATGTTGGAGCTTTATTATTGTAGGCTCTTTACGTAATTTTAAAAAAAATTGAATATGGATCTATGTAATTTTTCTTAGTGTAATCCATTGAGAAAGAAGTGAAAAGATACTTCATTCTATGGATTATATGTGTTTTGTACGGTCTAAGTTAGGATTAAGGGCTTGAGATTCTTCCTCAAGACCTTGAAACAAAAAGAATCATTCCAAAGGCCTTCAACAACATAATCAAGGCCTTGACAGAAACAATCTTAAGGTCTTGACACATTCAATTGCGATATTAAGGTATTGAGTGTCCAGAGTGAAAGTCTTGATCTTAGTAGGCACACATATATATATATATATTAATATGTAAATAAGATTAAGGATTATTGTTATGTAAATAATGATAATTAGGCTCTAAAATATATATATATATATATATGATGCTATATATACTCCTTCACAGAAAAATAAAAGAATAAAGGGAAATGAGAAGAACCTTAACTACATCTCTTTTTCTCTCTACCAAATATACATACATATACTTAGATTTTCGGAGAATTGAGGTGTGATTGTTATTCAACATTGACGGTATGTGACAAATTTATGTGTTATTGTTTTATCCTAAAAGTGAATTCGTGGCATCCTAACACAACATAGATGGGGCAAATATCTCTTCAAGATCAGTCATGTCTTTTGCAAGATTCAGTGACTCAGCTATTATACAATATTAAATACAATATAAATAAGCTTTCTTTCTCGTTATTGTTTAATATTATTATTTTTATTTATCAAATCTGTTTGACCATTATTACTTGTTTTGTTAGTTGGTTTTTATTACCAATTCTTGAACTACAATTTATTTTAAATATAATTACCCTATTGTTGCATGTGTTAATATTTTCCAATAATCTAAAATTTGTACTCGAAATAATCGCAATTCAAGTTTTTTTTATCATATTACTAAATAAATAAAAAATTAATTAAAGAATAATTACTAGAGCACAAATCTTAGGATATTCAAGAAATTTATTAATGCAATATTAGGATTCCAAAGCTAACACTTATTTTAGCTAAATAGACAACTACACTCACAATTATTTTCCCCATAAAAAATATCATTATAAAATAATCAAATAATATGATTATAAGAACTTTTAAATTCTTCAATACACTCGGTTATAATTATAGAATAATAATGCGATTCTTTATTTTTCAGAAAATAAATAATTATTTAAATAGTTTCCCAGAACTTAATAATCTCATACCTATTTAAATCCCTACAAAATATCTAACGACCCAATAAGTATATATTTAAATATCATTGTGAATTAATTAATCAATAATACTTTAATAAACTAATCGATGTTCACACTTGCGATGTTCACACTTGCGATTCTAAAAATTTAATCACATTTAAATTAATTCACGCACTTACGTTAAATCATAAATCGCGATAACGAGAGTTATTTACTTAAAATTTCTCGGGCCTTACAATTTTTGAGCGATTTATTTACTACGAATTTTGCAAGTTAGCCTCCAAAAGAAAAATAATCCTTTAAAGATCATTTTAAAATACTTGGTCATTATAATAAATCTAATAATCATTTTTCCAAAGTCTCTAGAACTATACTAGAGATAATAAAACAAGTTTTGAGATTTGAATATACTCTGCTGATTTTATATAAATATTTTATGACCAAATAGACGCTATTTTTTTAAACTATAATTCATTTAAAAATATTAAAAAAAATCCGCTAACCACATATGATTAGGATAACATATATTCACCTTCTCAAGCTTCGAAAATCTCATATCCACAAAATTTTTATTTAATCTCTATTTATATAATTATTCTTCTTAATTAACAATCAGAAAATAATTCAATGGTCGGCCAATTTTGAAAATTTTAACTCGACTAATCACATAAACACATAGAACTCTTTTTATGTTTTACCACATTAATACTTTTCTCTCGATTTTCTTTCCTTAAATAATTCAGAATATTTGACTCGTCAAAGTGGAATGAATTAAATTTTAATATTTATTCACTAATTCACATAAATTATATAAAACCACATAATAAATAATTTATTGACATAAATATCTATGGCGAAAATCTCATATAGTACATTATGAGCACAATTGTTAGTATGACATCAAAGTGCCCCCACTGTTGATGTAAATAAAATATGGGTTATACTGCTCATATGGCAAAAAATGAGCCCGCCTATTAACCTGTAGTCACCTTGTCGGAACATGCGCTGATTTGGCTTCAAATACTATGAAACAACCTATGATGCATGTATGAATAAGTAGTTTTTGAATATTGGTATAATAAAATAATTTTTGGGTAATAAAAAGGTATTGTGTGTTATGTGTCACATGCCACGGTCGTACTGGCAACAAGAGCTTGGTGTTGCGTTTCACCTTTAGCAATAATATTTAAGATGATATCAATAGCAAAGAAGAATTGTCTATAAACAATTGGGGAGTCATGTTAAAAAGTAATGGTAATTAGAAATTAACTCAAGTTGTGGGGAGTGGGGACTTACCAAAAATTATCGATCTAAATACAAAAGTACGAAGGTAAAAGACTAAATCCACTAACGAAGATAAGAGTTGATTCCATAAAAGTATTTAAATACGATTCTTAATCTAACAATAGTAGTTCTTGTAAACTCAAATAACGATATATTGAGTCATTCTACTTGAGATAGAGTTAGAGTTGTTAGGAAGAGAAGGGAGATATTCAATCTTTCGGAGATGGGACTCATATGTGAGGTTATGGATATAACGATACAAGTCAGAGATCACTTCACTCTCGTGAACTATTCCCTCAAGAAAACTAATATGAGCTGTCAGCCTGTGATTTTGTACAAGTGATTTCTCTACAATTACTTTGTCGCACTTAAGTAAAACTTGATCAAAAGTTGCAACAAAGTTTGTAGATCAAAAATTGATATTGTTATAACACATTATTTATTAAAAATCTACAATATTTTCCTCTTGAATCAGCATGGGTAAACATATCATCCATTGGAAAGTTATCATCTAACTAGTACAACATCAACAACTTTTGGCATCTTGTCTCCTTTGATCTCGTATATACCATCTTTCACCATCATACAAGAACATGAGATTTTTGTGAAAACAGGGCCTTTAACGACCGCAATTTTGATCGTTATAAGGCCCAACTTGTTCGGTATTAAAAAATAACGACTCGATACCGTGACGGTCAGATTTCCTACTCGTTATTTACTAATTTTAGTCGAATTTTACGTCGACTAACCCAGACTACTGCCACGTGTACAACTAATACCAACACGTGGTGTTACATACCTTAGGATTTATGGGTAAAATATTAATATTTTAAGTGTCAAAAGGTCAATAAGTCTTTTAAAATTTATCAAACAAGTTTACAAAAGTTCACCTAACAATATTTCAGTTCTTTAATAAAAAAAATTTGTCTTCTAGCCACTAATATTCCAAACACATCCTATGTTAAGTCTAAGGGCTCCTACTACACATATGAAGAAATTACATACAATTTAGCAAACCAAAAATTCTATAGCAATTCCCATAAGGTTGAGGCTGTTTGCTCTCAAGATTTTCAAACTGAGCTTCATCTTTGTTATTAAAATTTCCAAGACAACAAACACTCATCCCATAAATAAAGAGTAGTTGGAGAAAGTCATCAAAACTAATGCAGTGTGTTCTTCTTTTGTGACATTTTTAATTTCTTGTAATGTTGTTAATCATGTTTTATGGACCACCCATTTACTCTCCCATGGAGCTCAACCATTCCCAAAATTCATCTTTATAAACATTTATGTTCACATATTTTTTAATTCTATTTCTTGGCATCTTTGTCAAATATTAAATAATCGTCCCTTTTTATTTTCTAAGATATTTTTTCCTAATTGTCTTCCACCCCTCCTTTTTTGTTGCTTAATATATTTTTTGTTAATTGTCTTTCATGTGAATTCACGAGTAAATATTACAAATTGATGAATAATTCATAAATTTTACCCTTTACCTTTGGGTGCAATCTGACCTTATTAAATTCAATAGCTCGTGGGGAAATGAGAGTAAATAACATAAAAGAGTTTTTAAGGAGGTAGTGTAACCCTTGTGATATAATATATTAAGGGAAAAATACTGATTTTCGAGTGACAAAATAAGTGGGCAATGACAAATTTTGCTTGAAAATAAGCCATTTCCTACCTATTTGCTTTGTTCGAACTAGTCAAGTGGTAAATAATGTTAGTCTTTTATAATTGTCAAAATTGACCTAAAATCGCTCATTTATGACTTTTTTAGTTTTTTAAATTTTGGCCCCACAAAATTGCATGAGTGTATTGAGGCAAGTGTGAGCAACGCCAAGACACATAACCACATAAGATAACTTACTAACATTTTAGCTACTTTTATTTCACAAGTTACCATCTGATGGCCCAACTTTTGCCTATTTAGCATGTCGACCACACAAGTGTGTTAATAATTAGTTTTTTCACATTAACTGACCAACTTCTTAAGAATTTAGTAGCTTTTATTGTTGAAGATGGTTGTAAATAGTATATTGTTGATAGTATTTCAACACTTTTTTCTGGCTTTTGGTTGTTTATACTATATTCAAAAGATATTCTTTGGTCGATATTCTAATTTTCATATTTCATGTCGGATCATTTTTATTGCATATTTTACACAGACATCACATGGAAACATAAGAACGCATATGTTTTAATGATGAAAACTAAATACAAGTATGCAAAAATCCCTTTCATAGTCACTCACTTCAAAGAATAAGAGTTCATTTTTTTTGAAGTAAGAAAATGACTTTATTACGTGCTACAATTCTTAGGTGCAATTTGTACTTTTATTAAGTGCTTGAATTCTTTGGTACAATTTGTGAGTTACGCATTCACCATATGTTAATGTTTTATTTTAATTACCAAATGAGTGTAGTCAAAATTCAAAAACTCTTTTGCTACATAAAAAACTCAACATTCTACTTTTATGTAAAATATAGGTGTGAGATTAAATTATTTAATTTTGAAATATAATTATTACTTCATAAGCTAGTGGTTGATAGTTAATTAATACATAGGATCAAATATATATAAAAATTCAATTAGTTGAATAGTTTGTGATGAGCAAACCCAAGTCAAAGAAATGGAAATAATTAAGGACAAAGAATATGATTCCAATAAGTATTACATATGGTTTTCATTTTATATATATAACATAATATGTAGTAATAACGAAAAATTACGATTCCAATTTGTGATAGTTATGATTAAATATAAAGTATATATTTTATACTTTAGAATTTTTAAAGTCAATACTTTACTAGTTTTGAATAAAAATGCGGATATATATATTAATTTATTTAATTAAATATATATACGTCATATTATATATATATTGTACTTCCAAATTAATATTTTTCACATATATCCAACCACATCTCTTGTCAATGAATGGTATATTTTTGAAATCACATTTACCTTTGGCATGCTTGAAATAATACATTCAAAAGTTTTCCCTGATATTTGTTACTAATGTGTCAAGTACACAACAAATATATAATATTGGGGAGTTGAGATTAAATTGTCCCGGTAATGGCTTGCTCTTTATCGTAAATGGTAGCCCAGGGTTCTTCGCCTTCCACGACCTCTAGCCAAGTACCTAAAACTCACTCAGAACTTATCTTCAATTGATCCCACATGAGTGCAAATTCGAAAATTAATTATTGGTAGTGATGGTTCAGCGGGGTGAATTGCACAAACGCTATAGCATACCTATTGGTTGGATATGTAGGATCAAAATCAAATATGTCCCTGAAACTTTTTTAGGCTATCAAAGAGCGAGGATCAACCATTATAAGACCCTTCAATCTATGTTTTTCATTAAGTAGAATTCTAATGAAAAATTCCAGCCACTTTTTTCTATTAAGGGATACAACAAATCCAATATCATTTGAGCATAATTAACACCCAAGTTGTTCTTCGTAAAATCACGTACCACATGTCATAAATGTTATCCATCAAAACCTACTTGTTCAGCTCCTCCGTGCATTTTTTAAAAACATTAATTTGTTATCTCGGCTCAACACCCAAAAATATATGTTCTTAATTAAATGTGTTTGACCCTCGCTTACATGTGTTAGAAACTTGAAAGTTTGGAGTTTTAATATCGTAAGTTCCTTATGTAATTTTTAAAAATTTGGATATGGATATAAGTAATTTTCTTAGTGTAATTCATAGAAAAATAAGTGCCATGAAGTTTCTTTATGTGGAGTATATGTGTTATGTATGGTCTAATCCAAGATCAATGGCTTGAAATGTTACATCAAATCATTGACACAAAAAAGAAGCATTATAAAGGCCTTGAGTGACAAAATCAAGACCCTGATAGGAACGATCTAAAGGGCTTGAGTGACAGAGTCAAGGCCTTGACATATTCAGTTGCGATCTGAAGGCCCTGAGTGTTCAGAGTCAAGGCCTTGATATGACTAGACATATAGATATATTTATATTATTATTTAAATAAGAGTAAGGATTATTCTTATGTAAATAATACTCCCTCCTTCCTTTTCAATTGTTTACATTTTTTAGAGAGTGTCTGACACGTATTTTAAGGTGCATATAAAGTATAGTTCTGTAATTTTTTTTTATAATTTTGTTTTTCTGAATAAAAATTAAAACATTCAACTTTTATTCAGAAAAATAAAATTGTAAAAATAAGTTACAGAACTATACTTTTTATGCACCTTAAAATGTGTGTCGGACACTTCCTCAAAAATGTAAACAATTGGAAGGGACTGAGGGAGTATTAATTAGGCTTCAAAATATTTATTTTTAAATGATACTATATATATGTTCTTTGATATAAAAATAAAAGGATGAAGGGAAAGGACAAGAATCCTTGCTAGCCTCCCTTTTTCTCTCTTCAAAATATAAAACATATACATAGATTTTCGGATGAATTGAGGTGTCATCATTTTTGAACTTTGCCGGCCTGTGACGGATATGTCTATTGCTGTATTAACCTAGAAGTTAATTTACGGTAGCCCAGCACATCATAGGCGAGGCGAGTATATCTTCAACAACAGTCACGTCTTATACAATATTCTTATCTAATATTAGACCTATAATATAGATAAACTTTATTTCTTGTTATTGTTAAGTATTGCAATTTCTGAATATCGAATTCGTTTGACCTTCGTGATTTATTTTGTTAATTGATTTTGATTACCTATTCTTAAATTATGATTTATATTGAATATAATTACCCAATTACGTCATTCAAGATGGTGAATGAAATTGTCTTTACTTCTCGTGGTTAACCTTTTGATGGTATTGTACCCACCATTAATTGGGCCACTTAACGATTTTCACGGCCTATTAATCTTTCGGGTATGTCTGGCAAGTTCGATAGGGGTTCTGGTTTTTCTCGTTGTTAGAAAAAGATGAAACCATTGTTAATGGTTAAGAGTCTAGGGTTGGTGATGCAGTATAACCTACATATTTTTAATAAAGATAAAGCCGAGATTATAACAGCTTATGTTATGTGCAGAAAGAAAGATAGAATGGCAAGGGCACAATTCTTGCAGCCTTAGCTTACACTCTATTTCATGTTTATTTATCAAAGGCCTATAATGCTAAGGTTTTGCGAAAGATGCTTGATTGGACACATAATATTGTCTCACAAGATCAAAAAAGGTATCACGTGTCTAAGTTCCTTGACTTGAAGCTTATAGACTCTAAGTCCATGACTGAACAGGTGAACAAATTTTAGATGATTATACATACTTTAAAGGAGTTCGGTGTGGATCTTCCTATAAAGTTTTAGGTGATTTATATGATTAAAAAACTTCTGAAGTCTTGGGAAGAGTTCTCTCTTTTCATGATAAAACAGAAGGGAAAGATTACTTGGACTAGTCTGATGTTTGATATTTGTATGCAAGAGCAGCACAAGTCTAAACAGGGTTATTTGATGCCGGTTATAAGTGGGAGTGTGAAGATAAACATCGTGACAACTGATCAAAAATGAAAGCTAGCTAGTAAGAAAAGTAACGGTAACTCAGAAAATAAAAAGAACAAGGCTAAAACCAAAGATAAATAAACCATGTTAGTCTTGTGGACAGATAGGTCGTTGGAGTAAAGATTATTCTAAAAAAATCTGATGTAGTGGCTCAGGCAAATACCGTGATTGGGACTGCAACCATTGGTGTGCCTATAGCTAATATGGTTATTGGTGAAGCACATGCTTTTGTAATCAATGAAGGGTATGTTACCGATACACCTATAATATTATTTATTTATCTTCCTAGAGAGTGGTTGATTGATACTGCAGCTAATGTGCCCATTTCTGCTGACAAAACTCTATTTGTATCTTATCAACTGGCTCATAAAAGGACAGTGACTATGGGGAATGGTAGTGTTGTAGGCGTGTTCTATCCCTAATTAGAGTGCATCATATTCCTAACATTCGTAAAAATATTGTTAGTTGATCTTATTTAGTTAAGGATGATTTTGAACTTTTTTGAAGTGTAATAAAGTAGTTATCACTCAAACTGGTGATCATGGGCAAAGGTTATTTTTCGGATGTTTTATTTTTTATTAATGTTGAGCCTATTATTAACGGTTTGGTTAATGAAATTGTTGCTTCTTCTATTAATTACGTTGAATCGTCTAATTTTTGGCACTCTCGTCTTTGTCATTTAATTTTTGGTTCTCTAATGAATATGATAAATTTAGAGTTGATTCTAGAGTATGCAATTAGTAAGAAATCTAGGTGTCCAGTATTTGTCTCTTCTAAAATCAATAAGAAAACCATTTCATAATGTTGTAAGAGATTCTGAAATTTTGGATTTAGTTCATACTGACATATGTGAATTTAATGACTTGTTTAATAAAGATAATAAATGATATTTTATTACCTTTATTGATGATTGTAGTAGATACTATTATTTTTATTTGCTTAGATATAGGGATGAAGCACTTGATAAGTTCATTATGTATAAAAGTTAGTCGTTTTTATCTTCTGAAAAGGTTCCGTCTATATTTCTTGTATTTTTGATATTTTGTATGCTTTTGAATTGGTTTAGTTTTAGATATTTTTTTATCTACAACAATATAGAAAAGATACGGGTGAAAAAATATATAAACTTGATATGGTATGAGCTTTTCATCCCAAATGTACAATTAAGTATTTCAAATGTATAAGATGACCCCATAGCATTGCAGTACATAGTATTTATGTATAAAATAAAAATATGGCCTTATCTAACAAAGTATTAAGGAGAAATCAACTATAAACAATTTTTGAACACTTTTAACAAAAACTTCAAGAGTTACAATTCTTGGTAATAACTAAAATAATTTATTAAAACACTATGTATATATGAACATGGTTTACTTGAATTTAATATTGTTTTCTTTCTTCACATTCATTTGTCTAATAGTGATTTGGGATTTGGGTAATTTGGCAGCATCAACTCTGTAAAAACTGGCTTGCAACCATTGGGGCTAATCAATTGCCCTTTTGCACGTGCAATAGGAGGTTGGATGTATAGGCACAGTCCTTCCAGTCTCATGTGTCATGATCTTTAAAACGTGTTAGTAGGATCCAATTTCATGAGCATGTGTTTGGTTGGTTGTAACAAAGGTGGAAAACACTTGCCCAATTCAATTTCGAGTGTAACCCTTACCACATAAAAAAATATTTAATATTTTGTATCAATTTATTAAATTGTATACGATACCTATCATATACAAGTAATCCTTAGTATTGTGGAGCATTTTCTTCATTGTTTCACTGCAAATAGGAACACAAGCATATTATGTAAAGATTTTGGAAGGAAATATTCACCATTATATTAAAAAGATAATAAATAGAGCTTAATATTGAATAAGAAGGTTATCAACTAGTTTTTCATCCACCTACCAAAAAGCCAATTCAAAATTAATACACCAATAATGTAATTGGGCTCAAACAACAAACTTTAATATAAATATTAATTTCTCTAATACTTATATTTGATTTTTTCTATCTTTTGACTTTAATTAATTTGTAAAAATGTGGCAGAATGAAAGAAAAAATCAAGAATAACATTTTTTTATAAGAACAATCATATTCACTTTCTCTATGTCCATTATCCATTATAAACAACAACTATCAAATAATTCTATCCAAATTGTCCGATCTCTTTTTTTGACAAATATGGCCACTACCTACGAAGACACAAAAAATCTCTTTTCAATAAACTGTTGTATAGAAATTTAAAAAATATCAACATACAATACTTGTATGGGTTATGATAGTAAACACTTTTCCTACATCAAGGAGAACGATATTCAACCATGTTAGTAAGCACTGCTATGATCATAGGAATGTTCTAGAGCACAACCATGTTAGTAAAAATTTTATACATGAATTTCCTGAGCCAATCATCCTCCAGATCTCGGAAATTCTAAATTCTTTTCTTAAAATGCTCCTCCATCCTTGAAATTTGATGACACGCATATTTCCAAACATCAAAATTATGCGGGCTCGGAGGAAGGTTGCAGGAAGAATAGGCTCCTACACAAAGCTTGAACAGAAGGGTTAGAACATAAAACTATGTGGGTATAATATATACATTATTTGCTTATTCAATCTGAAGAACAAGATATATTACGGTTACATAAATTATATTAAATGAAGTTTACAGTAATTTGACATACTGAATCTAGCATACGATGAAAAAAAGGAATTCAGCGGGCATGCCATGGGGTTCAAAAAATTAAAAAAAATAAGATAATATAAGGAAATAAAAGAGCAGTAAAACATAACATATTAACAACATCTCATTCACATATAAACGTTAAAAGTAGAAGTGGTTGAGAGTAAGAAAAAACAGAAATCGAAAATAGAGGTTATGGATTTAAATATTTGTGGCTCTGTTTTGCTACTTGCTCTAAACCAAAAAGGTCTTGAACAATAAATATTCTACTTAGTGTATACACTTCTTTTGTCCATAAAAAAAACTGAGGATTCGAGTTTCTTATGCTTTTTATGTTCCTTAATTTAAAGTGTATTTAAAAACTGAACATTAAGGACAAACTTACTGTTCTACGTATCTTTACTATTACAGGGTGGCAAGCAATCAACACTTGAAATTAAGATGATGACTAATACTCGAACTTGTCACCTTTAAAATTAATGGATACTCTGATGGACAGTGAACTATAATAGCTGTCTTTTTAAGGAGAGACCAAATACAATATGAACTCTCTCATTTAAATCTCTAACAGGAGGACTCTCTCACTTTTTTGGATGCTATGACAAAAAAATGATACAATTTTTCCAGAACCTTGTAATAGTATCCTTATCCTTCATTAGACTGATCACTCTTTTAAACTCTGTGGTTGAAACTGTGTTGATTATATTGCTTCCAAGTAGAGTGAAAGAACCATTATCATAATAAATTCTGACTTTTGTATATGATACAACCCAGACTCTGATTATTTCTTTAGCTAGCTACTGAAAATATTCTTCATCTGTGAGGTACCAATTTAGTGGAAGAAAGTAAGTTTAATCATAGCAATTCCATAATGATCACTCAGTAACTAGCAGTTTCTTCCAACAAATTTAAAGTGTGTCTTCATGGAAGGTTTATATGAAGGTAGGGTTGTGATTTTTCTTCAAGCTTGTTTGAGTGGAAGTGATTGGAATTTTGAGAAGTGAGTTTGCAGTTGGCTTGTATAGAAATTTTGGCTTTGAGGTGAGAGATGGTTGAGTGTTTGAGCTAAGAGATTTGGTAGGTTGAGATTTTATCATTTGTATTTGTAGGGTTTATTGGTGTGGTCCTGGATTGTCTTCCTTCTTTTTCCTCCTTCTTTCATCTCCTTTCTTCTTGTCATCATCCTTCTTCTCATCCTTCTTTTTATCCTTGTGGCCAGTTGCTCTTGAAGATTGACTTAGATTTGAGTTAGAAGGTTTCTGCTCATCATGCTTCTGCTCATCATCATCCTTGTGATCTTTTAAACTAAATTGAGCAGTTGGCAATATAGTGTCACGATTCAGCAAGTATATGTATAAGATCTTTATCATCTCCAAATCTTCAGCGTTCTTGTTCTTTTTGTATTTTAGATCAGATTGAATAGTCATGATTGTCTTCATATTTGATCTAACAAAAATTTTAGGAATAGTAAGTTATTTGTATTGTTTGGTTCTTGGGCAGATGTAGGACACTCCTTTGTTTAGATATAGATAGGCTTCAGGAAAAGCTGCTATCTGTGCATTTTTAAGCTCATGAAGAAGTTGAGTGTCCTCTGTGATGACTACATGCACTTTGTCAATCACAACATCTAGCTCAGATGCCCTTAGTATGTTAAGATTTGACATAGATACTTGAAGGCATCTATCCACACCATTAACATTGACGTTGACAATAATCCTCTTCTTTAAGTAATTTTCAACATTCACAACCACTGCCTTGGTAGAATTGATAGTTTTGGCCAATGCTCTTTTGTATGTTATATAGTTATTTTGAAGAGACATCCTCGGGACTACAAGAAGTTCACTGAATTCTTGATCTTGATATGGTCCTTCTGCAACCTTGACGAGCCATTCTTTTCCTACATCTTGAAATTGTTGAGTTTGTGAAAAACTTTGGCCAACCTGAATAGGCTCCTTAGATTTAGATTTAGCATCCCTGGATTGTTGAATCATAACCTTAATCTCCCTTTAGTCTTGATAACAGGCATGAGTAGGGGAGTTCATAATTTTGGCCTTATTTCTTCCGGTAGGGAAGGCAGTGGTATGTTGAGCTTCCCCGTGATGGCTCCCAAAGCAACAGAGTTTTACATTTAAAGATGCTTGTGAGAGTCCATCAGGGTTTTAATATCTGTCTCTTGACTTTGCACCAAGGATGTAAGAGCTTGAACTTGGGAACTTAGTTAGTCATTGGAAGGTTTGAGAGAAGAAACTTGATATTGCAGTTCTTGAACTTGTAGTGTGGATGAAGATTGAGATGTGGAGGAAGTAGAAACCCCAAAAGTGTCCTCTACAACCTTTTGAATTTCATCCATGGGCAAGGCTGAAGGAGTGTATCTTCTAGAGTGCATTTGATCCATCTTCAGTCTTGTGTCATTAGAGTGAATGATATGATTTTGAACTTGTTCATTCAGGGCCACAAATAAGGTCTTGAGATTCTTAACACTTGTTTCCATTCCACTGAGATCATACATTGGTATCTGGTCAGCAAAGTTTTTGAATTTGTTTTTCATCTCAGTTTGAGAAGGAATGATTTCCAATATTTATACTTTCCTCTCGATTCTCTTTCCTTAAATAATTGGGAATATTTGACTCGTTAAACTGGAATGAATTAAATTTTAATATTTATTTACCGATTAACATAAATTATTTAAAACCACATAATAAAGAATTTGTTGACATAAATATCTACCGCGAAAATCTCAGATAGTACATTGTGAGCACAATTGTTGGTATAGAATCAAAGTACCCCCACTTTCGATGTAAACAAAATATGGGCTATACTGCTCATATGGCAAAAATATGGGCCCGCCTATTGATGTGGAGTCACCATGTCGGAACATGTGCTGATTTGACTTCAAATATTATGAAACACCAACCTATGATTCCTTTATTAACAAGTAGTGTTTGAATATTTGTATAATAAAAGAATTTTTGGGTATTAAAAAGGTATTGTATGTTACGTGTCAAATGCCCCTGCCCAACTGGCAACAAGAGCTTGGTTTTGACTTTCATCTTTAGTATTAATATTTAAGATGATATCCGTAGCAAAGAAAAATTGCCTATAAACAATTGGGGAGTCATTTTAAAAAGTAATGGTAATTAGAAATTAACTCAAATAGTGGGGAGTGGGGACTTACCAAAAATTATCGATCTAAATACAAAAGTATGACGGCAAAAGACTAAATTCACTAACGAAGATAAGGGTTGATTCCATAAAAGTATTTAAATACGATTCTTAATCTAACAATAGTAGTTCTCGTAAACTCGAATGACGATAGAGTGAGTCATTCTACTTGAGATACAGTTAGAGTTTTTAGGAAGAGAAGGGAGATATTCAATCTTTCGGAGCTGGGACTCATATGTGAGGTTATGGATATAACGATACAAGTCAGAGATCACTTCACTCTTTTGAACTCTTCCCTCAAGAAAACTAATGCCAGCCTTCAGCCTGTGATTTTGTACAAGTGATTTCTGTACAATTACTTGGTCGCACTTAAGTAAAAGTTGATCAAAAGTTACAACAAAGTTTGTAAATCATAAATTAATATTGTTATGACACATTATTTATTAAAAATCTACAATATTTTCCTCTTGAATCATCGTGGTTGAACATATCATCCATTGGAAAGTTATCATCTAACTCGTCTAACATCAACAACTTTCAACATCTTATCTCCTATAATCTCGTATATACCATCTTTCACCATCATACAAGAACATGAGATTTTTGTGAAAATAGGGCCTTTAACGACCGCAATTTTGATCGTTATAAGGCCTAACTTGGTCGGTATTTAAAAATAATAACTCGATACCGTGACGGTTAGATTTTATACTCGTTATTTACTATTTTTAGTCAAATTTTATGTCAACTAACCCAGACTACTGCCATGTGTGCAACTAATACCAACACCTGGTGTTACATACCTTAGGATTTATGGGTAAAATATTAATACTTTAAGCGTCAAAAGGTCCAAAAGTCTTTTAAAATTTATCAAACAAGTTTTCAAAAGTTCACCTACCTATATTTCAGTTTTTGAATAAAAAACTTTTATCTTTTATGCCACTGATATTCCAAACACATCCTAAGCTAAGGCTAAGGGCTCCTGCTACACACATAAAGAAATTACATACAATTTAGCAAACAAAAAATTTTATAGTCCCATAAGGTTGAAGTTGTTAGCTCTCAAGATTCCCAGGACAGTAAACACTCATCCCATAAATAAAGTCATCAAAACTAATGTAGTGTGTTCTTCTTTTGTCACATTTTTAATTTCTGATAATGTTGTTAATCATGTTTTATGGGCCACCCCTTTACTATCCCATGGAGCTCAACCATTCCCCAAATTCATCTTTATAAACATTTATGTTCATAAATTTGTTTTTATTCTATTTCTTTGCATCTTTGTCAAATATTAAACAATTGTCCCTTTTTATTTTCTAAGATATTTTTTCCTAATTGTCTTCCACCCCTCCTTTTTTGTTGCCTAATATATATTTTTTGTTAATTGTCTTCCATGTGAATTCATGAGTAAATATTACAAATTGACGAATAATTCATTAATTTTACCCTTTATCTTTGGGTGCATGTATCAATCTGATCTCATTAAATTCAATAGCTCGATGGGAAATTGGAGGAAATAACATAAAAGAGTATCAAAGGAGGTAGTGTTATCCTTGTGATATAATACATATTACGGGAATAATACTGATTTTTGACTGACAAAATAAGTGGGCTATGACCAATTTTGGTTGAAAATAAGCCATTTCCTACCTATTTGCTTTGTTCGAACGAGTCAAGTGGCAAATAATGAGTCAGTCATTTATAATTGTCAAAATTGACATAAAAATCGCTCATTTATGACTATTTTTATTTCTTAAATTTTGGCCCCACAAAATGGCATGGCTGTATTAAGGCAAATGTGAGCCAACACCTAGACACGTAACCACATAAGATAACTAACTAACATTTTAGCTTCTTTTATTTTTCAAGTTACCATGTGATGGTCCAACTTTTGCCTATTTAGCATGTTGACGACACAACCCCCAACGCATCCCTCCACAGTCCCCAATTCAAATGAAGCCTTATAGTGGTTGGGGAAAGTCATCAAAACTAATGTAGTGTGTTGTTCTTTTGTGATGTTATTAATTTCATTTAATGTTGTTAATCATGTTTTATGGGCCACCCCTTTACTCTACCATGGAGCTCAACCAATCCCCAAATTCATCTTTATAAACATTTATGTTCACATAATTTTTTATTCTATTTCTTGGCATCTTTGTCGAATATTAAACAATTATCCCTTTTTATTTTCTAAGATATTTTTTCCTTATTGTCTTCCACCCCTTCTTTTTTGTTGCTTAATATATTTTTTGTTAATTGTCTAAAATACAGTATCTGAGGATTGTGTAACCCTTATGATAAAATATAGTATGGGAAAAATACTAATTTTCGACTTACAAAATAAGTGAGCTATGACTAATTTTGGTTGAAAATAAGGCATTTTTTACCTATTTGCTTTGTTGAAACGATTCAAGTGGCAAATAATGAGTCACTCATTTATAATCGTCAAAACTGACCTAAAAATTGCTCATTTATGACTTTTTTAGTTTCTTAAATTTTGGCCGCACAAAGGGGTGGCTGTATAGAGGCAAGTGTGAACCAAGGCCGAGACACATAACCACGTAGGATAACTGATAAACATTTTAGCTACTTTTATTTCTCAAGTTACCACCTGATCGTCCAACTTTTGCATATTTAGCATGTCAACCACACATAGGCATTAAAGTACAATTAATGAGGTATCATCGCCTCAAGTCACAGACCTCACTACAAACTTTGAGGACATCTACATACAATATAATTACAGTTTAAAAAAATATTATAATATTTTTTATAATATTTTTTAGTATTTAAAACTTTAAGGCATGAGTCGTATATTTTATTTAACTTTTTTGTAATTTTGTTTTGAGGACACATTAATTACCTACGTAATTATGATATTAAATTTATTTTTTTATAAGGCAAAAAGTACCTATAACATGATATATATGTTTTTACTCATCACATTTTGTTTAACTTTATAAAAAAATAATTTTTAATTTTAATCAAAATTATATTTGAAGTAATACATTGTATGGTTTTTAGTGAATATTATAACATTTTTTTGGAACAATACAACCTTTTTTACGAAACCCAATAAGGTGTTACGTAAAATATAATATTATCTCAAAAAATAACTAACATGAACAAATTTTAAAAAAAAATCAAACTATATAAAAAAATGGGAAAATTTTCAAATAACATTTAAAATTTGGTGAACACAACAATTTTCCTACACAACATTATAAACATACTCTAAAATTTAATTATATTATCTTTTCAATCATAAAAGTAACTAAAACATAAATAAAAATTAATATAATTTTAAAAGTGTATTCTTGAAAAAAAAAGAGACGATAGTTAGATAATATATACTTAAAGTAACACGTGCATGTGACTAGTTTCTAATTTTAAAGAATTCTTTACAGAGGTTTACGCGTAGGTGATCAGGTTGCGGGGTTTATGCGCATAATCCGATCCGATATTAAACGGATACAACCAAAATTGGAATGTGGTTTGCGATTAAAGTTCATCTACCTTAGAAATTCGCAGGTTATGGGTTGATTTTGGTTTAACTTTATCACGATATGATCCAAACCGCATCAATTTACCAACATATATACACACGATTTTATACTTGTGATTATACAAAGTAAAATAATTATGTCCAATAATCAAAAACTAAATTTGAGTTAGATCTCATCAAATTATCATCAACTCATCATATGTTTCAAAGTATTTTATATTATTTTTGCATTACATTTGTTGTTGCAACTAAATTGATCAACATGTTTATTAAACGTAAGTTATTTGCAATTAATACTACTGATTTACTTTACTATGAAAGATTTCATAATGATACTAATAATTATGTAAATTTTAAGTGGAAATGTTTAAATAAAAGAGATGTTATTTTATTTACCGAGTTCACTACTAAAAAATGTCATAAACCGTTAAAATCCGCTAAACCGAACCGAATGGTTTGGTTTTACTGGGATACGAGGTTCGGGTTGGTTTGAATGTTTTTAAAAATCACAGTTATACGGTCTGGTTCTGTTTTAACATGTAACGCGAACCAAATCAAACCGCGATCACTTATATTTACCCCTATATATAACTATATATTTGTATTATATATAATGTGTTAAGTTTTAAGTCTTGAATTTCTAATATTATACTCCCGGTGTTCCAATCAATTCTTAATATTTGAAATAGAGTGCTCGACACGCATTTTGAGGCTCTTATATATTATAGTTACATAGCTTATTTTTAAGATTTTTTTTTAATAAAAATTTGAACATTTGATTTTTTCCCAACAAAAAAAGTTTTTAAATAATTTATGTGTATATATATATATGTATGTATATATATAAATTTAGTCAATGAATGGTATATAATTAATATATATATATATTTGGTCAATGAATGGTATATTTTTTAAACCACTTTTAAAACCTTATAGGTGTTTGGAATAATACTTTAAAAAGATTTTGTAGAAGTTTGTTACTAATTTTCCAAGAACAGAATAAATGTGTGGTGTTCGACAGTTAAGATTAAATTTCCTTAAGAATGTGTTGATTTTGATCGGTAATGATAGCCCAAGGGTTTTTCTCCTTCCACGACTAATACCAAAACCCGCTCAAAACATGTAGTATCAATAAAATGGCACAAACGACATAATATACCTATTGGTTCGATATGTAGTATCAAACACAACAATACAAAATTTTTTATTAGATATCAAAGAACAAGGATCAACCCATATAAGACCATTCAATTTTTTTTCATCAAGTAGAATTCTAATGAAAAAATTTCCATCACTTTTTTTTAAGCGATACAACAAATGTAATCTTGCTTAAGCATCATTAACACCCAAGTTGCCCTTCCTAAAATCATGTACCACGTTTTTT
Source organism: Apium graveolens (assembly GCF_009905375.1). Lineage (NCBI taxonomy): Eukaryota > Viridiplantae > Streptophyta > Magnoliopsida > Apiales > Apiaceae > Apium > Apium graveolens. Next base: position 88,180 of record NW_027418334.1, read on the forward strand.
CAATGTTGGCCATCAAAACCTACTTTTCCTGCTCATTCGTGCATCTTGTCAAAAATATTCATTTGTTATCTCAATTGGACACCTGAACATGTAAGTTCTTAATTAAATTCCTTTGGGCCACCGTTACAAGTGTTAGAAAATTGAATGTTTGGAGCTTTATTATTATAGGCTCTTTACGTAATTTTAAAAAAAAAATTAATATGGATCTATGCAATTTTCTTAGTGTAATCCATTAAGAAAGAAGTGAAAAGATACTTCTTTCTGTGGATTATATGTGTTTTGTACGGTCTAAGTTAGGATTAAGGGCTTGAGATTCTTCCTAAAGACCTTGAAACAAAAAGAATCATTCCAAAGGCCTTCAACAACATAGTCAAGGCCTTGACAGAAACAATCTTAAGGTCTTGACACATTCAATTGTGATATTAAGGTATTGAGTGTCCAGAGTGAAAGTCTTGATCTTAGTAGGCACATATATATATATTTATATATTAATATGTAAATAAGATTAAGGATTATTGTTATGTAAATAATGATAATTAGCCCTCTAATATAATATGAGTAAAGTTCTATGGAGTCCACCTTTAATTGGAGTCCTCGGAGTCCATATATGTTCTGCAAGTAAAATATAGCTTAAAATATTGCAAAACATATTATTTTTCGACAAACATCACTATTCTATCAAAAATCTTGTAGATTGCATACATTTTACAAGCAGAACATTGCAAAAATATATATTCTACAAAACATGTTTAGTTTGCAGAACATAAATGTTCATGTTGCAGAACATATTGCAGAACATACATATTGTACCGTAAATATATGAGATTTGCATGATTTTGTTGAAGTTATGCTATTTGTGTAACATGTTTTGCAAAATAACACGTTTTACAATATATTTTATTTGCAGAACGTAGATGGACTCCGATGACTCCGATAAAAAGGTGGATATAATATATATATATATATATATGATGCTATATATACTCCTTGACAGAAAAATAAAAGAATAAAGGGAAATGAGAAGAACCTTAGCTACATCTCTTTTTCTCTCTACCAAATATACATACATATACTCAGATTTTCGAAGAATTGAGGTGTGATTGTTGTTCAACTTTGTCAACTTTTTCGGTATGTGACAAATTTTTGTGTTATTATTTTATCCTAAAAGTGAATTCGTGGCATCCTAACACAACATAGATGGGGCAAATATCTCTTCAAGATCAGTCATGTCTTTTGCAAGATTTAGTGACTCAGCTATTATACAATATTAAATACAATATAAATAAGCTTTCTTTCTCGTTATTGTTTAATATTATTATTTTTATTTATTTAATTTGTTTGACCATTATGACTTGTTTTGTTAGTTGGTTTTTATTGCCAATTCTTGAACTACAATTTATTTTGAATATAATTACCCTATTGTTGCATGTGTTAATATTTTCCAATAATCTAGAAGAGATATTTTTATTATATTCTACTAATCGTGTAGTTCAAGATGGTGAACGAAACTATTTTATTTCTAGTGGTTAATTTTTTGCCAGTACTAGTGGTACTGTACCCATCACTGTTGGGCCACGTATCGTTTTCCATACTCCATTAATCTTTTAGGTATGCTTAAAAAGTTCGGTGGAGGTTCCGGTTTGTCTATGTGGTAGAAAAAGATGAAATTATGGTTAACGATTAACGGTTTATGGGCAATGATATAATATAACCCACATGTTGTTGTTGATCTTGATTTAATTAGATTTCTTAACCACCAAAAAATTCCTTATCCAAATACCCCAAAACTTTCTTTGATCCTCCTACTAAACCTTTTATCCAAATTAAAGTTTTCACTTTCTTGGATTGTGAGTGTTAGTGTAAATGAATTTGGGGAAAAAAGGAAGGGATTTTGGTAAATATATAGAGATTACTCCTTTAAAATTACTTATAAATAAATATTTAACCATGGTTAACAAATAACGAGATAAATATCCACTAATTTCTAGAATTGTCTAGGAAGTACAATTTATATATATATATTCTAATATTTAGTTATCATTCTTTCTAAATTTACTAACAATAATAGGATAGAAGAATATAATATATAATGATGATAATAATAATAATAATAATAATATTAATAATAATATTAATGATGATGATGATAATAATAATAATAATATAATAATAATATAATAATAATAATAATAATAATGATAATATTGGCACCCATACAATTTCTTAAATAGAAAAAAATATAAATAAAATTTGTACTCGAAATAATCGCAATTCGAGTTTTTTTTATCATATTACTAAATAAATATAAAATTAATTAAAGAATAATTACTAGAGCACAAATCTTAGGATATTCAAGAAATTTATTAATGCAATATTAGGATTCCAAAGCTAACACTTATTTTAGCTAAATAGATAGCTACACTCACAATTATTTTCCCCATAAAAAATATCATTATAAAATAATCAAATAACATGATTATAAGAACTTTTAAATTCTTCAATACACTCGGTTATAATTATAGAATAATAATGCCATTCTTTATTTTTCAGAAAATAAATAATTATTTAAATAGTTTCCCAGAACTTAATAATCTCATACCTATTTAAATCCCTACAAAATATTTAACGACCCAATAAGTATATAATTAAATATCATTGGGAATTAATTAATCAATAATACTCTAATAAACTAATCGATGTTCACACTTGCGATGTTCACACTTGCGATTCTAAAAATTTAATCATAATTAAATTAATTCACACACTTACGTTAAATCATAAATCGCGATAACAAGAGTTACTTACTTAAAATTTCTCAGGCCTTACAATTTTTGAGCGGTTTATTTACTACGAATTTTGCAAGTTAGCTCGCAAAAGAAAAATAATCCTTTAAAGATCATTTTAAAATACTTGGTCATTATAATAAATCTAACAATCATTTTTCAAAAGTCTCTAGAACTATACTAGAGATAATAAAACAAGTTTTGAGATTTGAATATACTCTGCTGATTTTATATAAATATTTTATGACCAAATAGACGCTATTTTTTAAACTATAATTCATTTAAAAATATTAAAAAAAATCCGCTAACCACAAAATCAATCACATATGATTAGGATAAAATATATTCACCTTCTCAAGCTTGGAAAATCTCATATCCACAAAATTTTTATTTAATCTCTATTTATATAATTATTCTTCTTAATTAACAATCAGAAAATAATTTAATGGTCGGCCAAATTTGAATATTTTAACTCGACTAATCACATAAACACATAGAACTCTTTTTATGTTTTACTACATTTATACTTTCCTCTCGATTTTCTTTCCTTAAATAATTCAGAATATTTGACTAGTGAAAGTGGAATGAATTAAATTTTAATATTTATTCACTAATTCACATAAATTATATAAAACCACATAATAAACAATTTATTGACATAAATATCTATCGGGAAAATCTCATATAGTACATTGTGAGCACAATTGTTAGTATGACATCAAAGTGCTCCCACTGTTGATGTAAACAAAATATGGGTTATATTGCTCATATGGCAAAAATATGAGCCCGCCTATTAACCTAGAGTCACCTTGTCGGAACATGTGCTGATTTGGCTTCAAATACTATGAAACACCAACCTATGATGCCTGTATGAACAAGTAGTGTTTGAATATTGGTATAATAAAATAATTTTTGGGTATTAAAAAGGTATTGTGTGTTATGTGTCACATGTCACGGCCCTACTGGCAATAAGAGCTTGGTGTTGCCTTTCACCTTTAGCAATAATATTTAAGATGATATCAATAGCAAAGAAGAATTGCCTATAAACAATTGCGGAGTCATGTGAAAAAGTAATGGTAATTAGAAATTAACTCAAGTAGTGGGGAGTGGGGACTTACCAAAAATTATCGATCTAAATACAAAAGTACAAAGGTAAAAGACTAAATCCACTAACGAAGATAAGAGTTTATTCCATAAAAGTATTTAAATATGATTCTTAATCTAACAATAGTAGTTCTCATAAACTCAAATGACGATATATTGAGTCATTCTACTTGAGATAGAGTTAGAGTTGTTAGGAAGAAAAGGGAGATATTCAATCTTTCGGAGATAAAACTCATATGTGAGGTTATGGATATAACGATACAAGTCAGAGATCACTTCACTCTCGTGAACTCTTCCCTCAAGAAAACTAATGTGAGCCTTCAGCCTGTGATTTTGTACAAGTGATTTCTCTAAAATTACTTGGTCGCACATAAGTAAAACTTGATCAAAAGTTGCAACAAAGTTTGTAGATCAAAAATTGATATTGTTATAACACATTATTTATTAAAAATCTACAATATTTTCCTCTTGAATCAGCGTGGTTAAACATATCATCCATTGGAAAGTTATCATCTAACTCGTACAACATCAATAACTTTCGGCATCTTGTCTCCTATGATCTCGTATATACCATCTTTCACCATCATACAAGAACATGAGATTTTTGTGAAAAGAGGGCCTTTAACGACCGCAATTTTGATTGTTATAAGGCCCAACTTGTTCGGTATTAAAAAATAACGACTCGATACCGTGACGGTCAGATTCCCTACTCGTTATTTACTAATTTTAGTCAAATTTTACGTCGACTAACCCAGACTACTGCCACGTGTGCAACTAATACCAACCCAGACTACATACCTTAGGATTTATGGGTAAAATATTAATACTTTAAGTGTCAAAAGGTCAATAAATCTTTCAGTTCTTTAATAAAAAAAATATTTCAGTTCTTTAATAAAAAAAATTTGTCTTTTATGCCACTAATATTCCAAACACATCCTAAGTTAAGTCTAAGGGCTCATACTGCACATATGAAGAAATTACATACAATTTAGCAAACCAAAAATTCTATAGCAATTCCCATAAGGTTGAGGCTGTTTGCTCTCAAGATTTTCAAACTGAGTTTCATCTTTGTTATTAAAATTTCCAAGACGACAAACGCTCATCCCATAAATAAAGAGTAGTTGGAGAAAGTCATCAAAACTAATGCAGTGTGTTCTTCTTTTGTGACATTTTTAATTTCTTGTAATGTTGTTAATCATGTTTTATGGGCCACCCCTTTACTCTCCCATGCAGCTCAACCATTCCCCAAATTCATCTTTATAAATATTTATGTTCACATATTTTTTAATTCTATTTCTTGGCATCTTTGTCAAATATTAAATAATCGTCCCTTTTTATTTTCTAAGATATTTTTTCCTAATTGTCTTCCACCCCTCCTTTTTTGTTGCTTAATATATTTTTTGTTAATTTTCTTTCATGTGAATTCACGAGTAAATATTACAAATTGATGAATAATTTATAAATTTTACCCTTTACCTTTGGGTGCAATCTGATCTTATTAAATTCAATAGCTCGTGGGGAAATGAGAGTAAATAACATAAAAGAGTTTTTAAGGAGGTATTGTAACCCTTGTGATATAGTATATTAAGGGAAAAATACTGATTTTTGAGTGACAAAATAAGTGGGCTATGACCATTTTTGGTTGAAAATAAACCATTTCCTACCTACTTGCTTTATTCGAACTAGTCAAGTGGTAAATAATGAGTTAGTCTTTTATAATTTTCAAAATTGACCAAAAATCGCTCATTTATGACTTTTTTAGTTTTTTAAATTTTGGCCCCACAAAATTGCATGACTGTATTGAGGCAAGTGTGAGCAACGCCAAGACACATAACCACATAAGATAACTTACTAACATTTTAGCTACTTTTATTTCACAAGTTACCATCTGATGGCCCAACTTTTGCCAATTTAGCATGTCGACCACACAAGTGTGTTAAAAATTAGTTTTTTGACATTAACTGACCAGCTTCTTAAGAATTTAGTAGCTTTTATTGTTGAAGTTGGTTGTAAATAGTATATTGTTGGGAGTATTTCAACACTTTTTTTTGGCTTTTGGTTGTTTATACTATATTCAAAAGATATTCTTTGGTCGATATTCTAATTTTCATATTTCATGTTGAATCATTTTTATTGCATATTTTACACAGACATCACATGGAAACATAACAACGCATATGTTTTAATGATGAAAACTGAATACAAGTATGCAAAAATCCCTTTCATAGTCACTCACTTCAAAGAATATGAGTTCATTTGTTTTTGAAGTAAGAAAATGACTTTATTAGGTGCTACAATTCTTTGGTGCAATTTGTACTTTTATTAAGTGCTTTAATTCTTTGGTACAATTTGTGAGTTTGGCATTGACCATATGTTAATGTTTTATTTTAATTACCAAAATGAGTGTAGTCAAAATTCAAAAACTCTTCTGCTACATAAAAAACTCAACATTCTACTTTTATGTAAAATATAGGTGTGAGATTAAATTATTTAATTTTGAAATATAATTATTACGTCATAAGCTAGTGGTTGATAATTAATTAATACATAGGATCAAATATATATATAAATTCAATTAGTTGAATAGTTTGTGATGAGCAAACCCAAGTCAAAGAAATGGAAATAATTTAGGACAAAGAATATGATTCCAATAAGTATTATATATGGTTTGCATTTTATATATATAACATAATATCTAGTAATAACGAAAAATTAAGATTCCAATTTGTGATAGTTATGATTAAATATAAAGTATATATTTTTATACTTTAGAATTTTTCAAGTCAATACTTTACTAGTTTTGAATAAAAATGCGGATATATATATTAATTTATTTAATTAAATATATATACATCATATTATAGATATATATTGTACTTTCAAATTAATATTTTTCACATATCTCCAACCACATATCTTGTCAATGAATGATATATTTTTGAAATCACATTTACCTTTGGCATGCTTGAAATAATACATTCAAAAGCTTTCCGTGATATTTATTACTAATGTGTCAAGTACACAACAAATATATAATATTGGGGAGTTGAGATTAAATTGTGCGGGTAATGGCTTGCTCTTTATCGTAAATGGTAGCCCAGGGTTCTTCGCCTTCCACGACCTCTAGCCAAGTACCTAAAACTCACTCAGAACTTATCTTCAATTGATCCCACATGAGTGCAAATTCAAAAATTAATTATTGGTAGTGATGGTTCACCGGGGTGAATTGCACAAACGCTATAGCATACCTATTGGTTGGATATGTAGGATCAAAATCAAATACGTCCCTGAAACTTTTTTAGGCTATCAAAGAGCGAGGATCAACCATTATAAGATCCTTCAATCTATGTTTTTCATTAAGTAGAATTCTAATGAAAAATTCCCGCCACTTTCTTCTATTAAGGGATACAACAAATCCAATATCATTTGAGCATAATTAACACCCAAGTTGTTCTTCCTAAAATCACGTACCACATGTCATAAATGTTATCCATCAAAACCTACTTGTTGAGCTCCTCCGTGCATCTTTATAAAAACATTAATTTGTTGTCTCGGCTCGACAACCAAAAATGTAAGTTCTTAATTAAATGTGTTTGACCTTCGCTTACATGTGTTAGAAACTTGAAAGTTTGGAGTTTTAATATCGTAAGTTCCTTACGTAATTTTCAAAAAAATTGGATATGGATATAAGTAATTTTCTTAGTGTAATTTATAGAAAAATAAGTGCCATGATGTTTCTTTATGTGGAGTATATGTGTTACGTATGGTCTAATCCAAGATCAATGGCTTGAAATGCTACATCAAATCATTGACACAAAAAAGAAGCATTATAAAGGCCTTGAGTGACAAAATCAAGACCCTGATAGGAACGATCTAAAGGCATTGAGTGACAGAGTCAAGGCCTTGACATATTCAGTTGCGACCTGATGGCCCTGAGTGTCCATAGTCAAGGCATTGATATGAGTAGACATATAGATATATTTATATTATTATCTAAATAAGAGTAAGGATTATTCTTATGTAAATAATATTAATTAGGCTTCAAAATATTTATTTTTAAATTATACTATATATATGTTCTTTGATATAAAAATAAAAGGATGAAGGGAAAGGACAAGAATCCTTGCTAGCCTCCCTTTTTCTCTCTTCCAAATATAAAACATATACATAGATTTTCGGATGAATTGAGGTGTCATCATTTTTGAACTTTACCGGCCTGTGATGGATTTTTCTATTGCTGCATTAACCTAGAAGTTAATTTACGGTAGCCCAGCACAGCATAGGTGGGGCGAGTATATCTTCAAGAACAGTCGCGTCTTTTACAATATTATTATCTAATATTAAACCTATAATATAGATAAACTTTATTTCTTGTTATTGTTAAGTATTGCAATTTTTGAATATCGAATTCGTTTGACCTTCGTGATTTATTTTGTTAATTGATTTTGATTACCTATTCTTAAATTGTGATTTATATTGAATATAATTGCCCAATTACGTCATTCAAGATGGTGAATGAAATTGTCTTTACTTCTCGTGGTTAACCTTTTGATGGTACTATACCCACCATTAATTGGGCCACTTAACGATTTTCACGGCCTATTAATCTTTCGGGTATGTCTAGCGAGTTCGATGGGGGTTCTGGTTTTTCTCGTTGTTAGAAAAAGATGAAACCGTTGTTAACGGTCAAGGGTCTAGGGTTGGTGATGCAGTATAACCTACATGTTATTAATAAAGATAAAGCCGAGACTATAACAGCTTATGTTATGTGCACAAAGAAAGATAGAATGGCAAGGGCACAATTCTTGCAGCCTTAGCTTACACTCTATTTCATGTTTATTTATCAAAGGCCTATAATGCTAAGGTTTTGCGAAAGATGCTTGATTGGACATATAATATTGTCTCGCGAGGTCAAAAAAGGTATCACGTGTCTAAGTTCCTTGACTTGAAGCTTATAGACTCTAAATCCATGACTGAACAGGTGAACAAATTTTAGAAGATTATACATACTTTAAAGGAGTTCGGTGTGGATCTTCCTAAAAAGTTTTAGGTGATTTATATGATTAAAAAACTTCTGAAGTCTTGGGAAGGGTTCTCTCTTTTCATGATAAAATAGAAGGGATAGATTACTTGGACTAGTCTGATGTTTGATATTTGTATGCAAGAGCAGCATAAGTCTAAACAGGGTTATTTGATGCCAGTTATAAGTGGGAGTGTGAAGATAAACATCGTGACAACTGATCAGAAATGAAAGCTAGCTAGTAAGAAAAGTAACAGTAACTCAGACAATGAAAAGAACTGGGCTAAAACCAAAGATAAATAAACCATGTTAGTCTTGTGGACAGATAGGTCATTGGAGTAAAGATTATTCTAAGAAAATATGATGTAGTGGCTCAGGCAAATACCTTGATTGGGACTTCAACCATTGTTGTGCCTATAGCTAATATGGTTATTGGTGAAGCACATGCTTTTGTAATCAATGAAGGGTATGTTACCAATACACCTATAATATTATTTATTTATCTTCCTAAAGAGTGGTTGATTGATACTGCAGCTAATGTGCCCATTTGTGCTGACAAAACTCTATTTGTATCTTATCAACTGGCTCATAAAAGGACAGTGACTATGGGGAATGCTAGTGTTGTAGGCGTGTTCTATCCCTGATTAGAGTGCATCATATTCCTAACATTCGTAAAAATATTGTTAGTGGATCTTATTTATTAAGGATGATTTTGAACTTTTTTGAAGTGTAATAAAGTAGTTATCACTCAAACTGGTGTAATCTTGGGCAAAGGTTATTTTTTGGATGTTTTATTTTTTATTAATGTTGAGCCTATGATTAACGGTTTGGTTAATGAAATTGTTGCTTCTTCTGTTAATTACGTTGAATCGTCTAATTTTTGGCACTCTCGTCTTGGTCATTTAATTTTTGGTTCTCTAATGAATATGATAAATTTAGAGTTGATTCTAGAGCATGCAATTAGTAACAAATCTAGGTGTCCAATATTTGTCTCTTCTAAAATCAATAAGAAAACCATTTCATAATGTTGTAAGGGATTCTGAAATTTTGGATTTAGTCCATACTGACATATGTGAATTTAATGACTTGTTTAATAAAGATAATAAATGATATTTTATTACCTTCATTGATGATTGTAGTAGATACTATTATTTTTATTTGCTTAGATATAAGGATGAAGCACTTGATAAGTTCATTATGTATAAAAGTTAGTCGTTTTTATCTTCTAAAAAGGTTCGGTCATATTTCTTGTAGTGAATAGAATAAACTATCCTAATTCATATTTTTTTTTAAAGAAATTAGAATAAAAGAATTTAAATACTTAAGTTACATAGGACCCAACAATTAGTTCTATCATTATATCATATAATAGAACTTTAAAACTTTTGAATTTTTTTATCCTCGAAATGGATTCTTGCCACAAGCATTTATAGGTGGAGATAAATACAAAACACATATGTAAAAGCTTACAATGAAATGAGCTATTATTCAAATAAAGTTCTAATGAAATTTTAAATCAAACCTCAATATGAGAGGCAATATAAATTTTTAAGGATGAAGTGATATAACTAGACTTTTATGTTTTATTAAGTCATGTAGGTGATTGGTTATTTGGTGCTCAAGAATTTGCATAAGTATTTAGTAGTAGCATCATTGATGAGTGTCCTAGATATTTGTTTTTGTCCAACTTGGTCGAATATGAAGTCACAAAAATTGACCACAAAATACTTCATTTAGCAAATTGAAGATCACTTTACTAATAACATCTTACATTATACTTTTCATTGGACTTTTTCCGGTTATGGAGGGGCATGTGATAGCATGACCTAATTTCTAAAACTCTGGTATGCCCCCATATGCCCACACAAGCAATTAATTGGTTCCACAATTATCTACTTAGATTTAACTAAATAACATTAGATAAGAATTTGCAAAATAATCAAGAAATATTTCATTTTTAAAATTTTAAGTCTTTTTTTTACTACATAAGATTGAAATATATATAAATATTTCACTTTTGTGTTTCATTTTTTATATTTTTGTACGATTTTGAATTGGTTTAGTTTTAGATATTTTTATATTTACAACAATATAGAAAACATATGGGTGGAAAAAGATATAAACTTGATATGGTATGAGTTTTTCATCCCAAATGTATAATTAAGTATTTCAAATGAATAAGATGACCCCATAACATTGCACTACATAGTATTTATGTATAAAATAAAAATATGGCCTTATCTAACAAAGTATTAAGGAGAAATCAACTATAAACAATTTTTTAACACCCTACCAGTCAATCTTTCAACCAAGACAACCAAGGCTCACTTTTAACAAAAGTTTCAAGAGTTACAATTCTTGGTAATAACTAAAATAATTTATTAAAACACTATGTATATATGAACATGGTTTACTTAAAGTTATTATTGTTTTCTTTCTTCACATTCATTTGTCTAATAGTGATTTGGGATTTGGGTATTAATCTGGCAGCATCAACTCTATAAGAACTGGCTTGCAACCATTGGGCTAATCAATTGCCCTTTTGCACGTGCAATAGCAGGTTGGATGTATAGGCACAGTCCTTCCAGTCTCATGTGTCATGATCTTCAAAACCTGTTAGTAGGATCCAATTTCATGAGCATGTGTTTGGTTGGTTGTAACAAAGGTGGAAAATACTTGTCCAATTCAATTTGGGGTGTAACATTACCAGATAAAAAGAATATTTAATATTTTGCATCAATTTATTAAATTGTATACAATACCTATCATATACAAGTAATCTTTACTATTGTGAAGCATTTTCTTCATTGTTTCACTGCAAATACGAACACAAACATATTATGTAAAGATTTTGGAAGGAAATATTTACCATTATGTTAAAAAGATAATAAATAGAGATTAATATTGAATAAGAAGGTTATCAACTAGTTTTTCATCCACCTACCAAAAAGTCAATCCAAAATTAATAGACCAATAATGTAATTGGGCTCAAGCAACAAACTTTAATATAATTAATAATTTCTCTAATACTTATATTTGATTTTTTCTAATTTTTGACTTTAATTAATTTGTAAAAATGTGGTAGAATGAAAGAAAAAATCAAGAATAACATTTTTTTATGAGAACAAACATATTCACTTTCTCTATGACCATTATCCATTGTAAACAACAACTACCAAATAATTCTATCCAAATTGTCCCATCTCTTTTTTTGACAAATATGGCGAGGACCTACGAGGACACAGAAAATCTCTTTTAAATCAACTGTTGTATAGAAATTTAAAAAATATCAACACACAATACTTGTATGGGTTAAAAAAGATAACCAGACCTAAAATACAACATATCAAATCTTAAAGGTAGGTTGAAAAAAATGGAAATAAGCAATAAAAAACAAAATATATGAAAATATCGGATACTCAGTCACAAAAATATACATGGGCACCCCTGTGTATATTAATAATGGCTTCTCAATTAGGAACTTGATGTCACTTACACATTTGTCTCCTTGAATATAGTAAAATAAACCTCTAATTTTAAAAGACAAAAGAGGTGGATTTATGGTTTTTCCTATGTTCAATACTCAAAATAACATTTATTTTAGATATCATAAAACTATAAGACAAGATAAGGGAGATGTTGTAAACATATGACTAGTGGTGTATGGTTATGAACTAAATAATAAAGATTCTAGAATGTACTAGTAGAATGTATATGGAAACCTTGCAATTTCTCTTGATAAAGTATAGTCTAGTGGATCATGGCCTTGAATATAATAGATCTTTTTCCAGTGCTTCGGAGTTAATTTAAAACTTTATTAAAAATATTTACTGTTTAAGTAGTTAATTAACAATTGGCATCGGTTTTTAAAATAAAAAGTTTAAAACGACAAATGTTTTCTTAAATAGTGGATCTGGACTGAGACGCAAGTCATTTCCGCTCTTCATTTGTAGGCTTAAAAGTTGCCTAGGGATCCCATTAATGTTCTAGAACCCAGCGAGATTCGGGATTACTTCGCGGCTGATCACCGGCTGTAATCCGTAGCGTCATAAAATGGTTTTTGATACAGAAATGGTTTTGAATTGTTTTATTATAAATAAATGATGCCATCACTCAAAAGTTTATATCTTTCTATTATTAGCTCTACCTTCACATTGTTATTCTTATATCTCGATTTATGTTTTGTATTATATTGTATAGCACTTGTTGAGCATTTGGTTCACTACTTGCTTTCACCCTGATATTTCAGCTAGCAGATATAGTTATATTGAAGCAGACAGTACATAAGACTTGTGATGCCGATGCATATGTTCGAGCTCAGGTAGATTAGTGATCATTTTGTGTGAGGACTCGATATTAGAAATCAGGTTGAATAGTTTATAGTTTTGGGCTGTTCCAAACCCTAAACTGTAAGATCTTGGATTCGGTTGTATTTACTTTCTTTTGTTATCTATTGTAATAATTTGTATAGTATATTGTTAAGTCGGGGCGTGACAGGTTTTTGTATCAGACCTACGGTTTAGAGTCCCTGGATAGCCCAAATAGGTTATAGGATATATGTATAAGTTATAGGATATTATGCGAGAGAGTAGGTTAAGCGAATCTAATAATGGAGAAAATGATTCAACACACCACCTATATTCCTATATTGTCTATCAAAAACTTGAATTTGGAATCATTTCTTAGTCCAATAACTATAGCATTTGGAACTAGGTTTTCAGCTCTAGTTATAGGTCAAACCCTTTAAAACCATGTACTTTTTTCCATATAATTTAATTACCTTATTATATTATGTATGTTATATTTAACATTTTGATAATAGTTAAAAGACCAACAAAATAGCACACCATTTACCAAATTTAGGTTTATGTTCAGATTTTGTTAATTTGTAATTACAAGTAATTCTTGATATTTATTTTTAAGTTCTAAAATCATTACTACCCATTTTAATAACACTCACATATATATATTTTTTAACTTTGTCCAAATCTTTCTTGGTAACGTTTCATATGTGTTTTATATTACAATATTAATATAAGAATAATGGGTTTGTTAATGGGTTTGTTTGATTGTTTAGTTAAGACCTTCCAACAAAATTTAACACTTTCTAAATATTATAACTTAAAAAAATTATTAATTATTTTTACTAAGCATGTACATGTTAAAAACACTTATATCATGAATTAATTTAGATTAAAGGTTGAGGAGTTACCGTAGATTTGGGTTAGGCTTGGGGGAGTTGGGTTGAGTTGGGTTTGGTGGGTTCAACCTGTCTCTTGGATGCTCCGTTAAAAGGGAAGGGTTCATCCTTGTATATTGTGGATGAAGAGTTACTAGTGAAGGTTTGGTAACTAAAATTTGAGTTTAAAAAAAAATTAATTATTATAATTGTTAATGTATTAAATCAAAAAAATTTCAAAATTATGTTTAAATTAAAGAAAGAATTATTTGAAAACAAAATTTGTTACATTAAAATGTATAAGTTTGATTAAATAACTAATTAACTATATAACATATGTAATGTATTAAATTATAATAAATTATATTCTCTAAGTAAGTTATCTATATAATAAAGTAACTTAAAATTATCAGGAGTCGCGTGATGTGCATTGAGATATTAAATTATAAAATTATATATTTGAATGAGTAAAAAATGAGAAACAAGGCTATTGCTATAACCCTAAACTAGCGCATAACCATCAACAACACCCCTATTTGTGGCCTTGAAACACATTCTATTTTCGCCCGCGAGGGTTGGCTCAGTTGGTTAAAGAGGGGATAACTATCCTCTTGGTCACAGGTTCGAATCTCACACGAGGAGAATTTATGATTATGCCTCCTGAGTCAGAGCATGTCGCTTAAATGCGGTTTACCTTGGTTCACGTGATTTACAAACACCCTCTTGCCCGTGAATCCCGACCCTCCCTTTCAAAAAATTCCTTACAACTTAAGTTTGAGATTTATGGGTACAAATGTTAATACTTTAAGGGCCAAAACAACAAATTATGTAGCAATTCCTATATGGTAAGTTTGGGATCTATGGGTACAAATATTAATACTTTAAGGGCCAAAACAACAAATTATGTAGCAATTCATATATGGTTGAAGCTGTTAGCTTTGAATATTTTCAAGCCACTACTAGAAAGAGATTTTATATATTGGGTAAACAACGATGTGTATATAAAAATGGATCGTGACTGATGTTAAAGTTAATTTTACATAGACATCGGTTTTACATGATGTCTAAAGTAGTCTTATACAACACTTTTGGAAGATTTCTAATGTCTTATAATATTTTTATAAATTTCAGATATCGTTTATTTATATGTAACTGGTACGAAAAATACAGTTTACCATTAATTCATGTAGGTAACCGTTGTTATAGGTGTTATATAATATCGGTTTTGTTTAAATTTATGTTGTTAAATAGCCTTATTCACATTGTTTATTGTTTTATAATTAATGTATCAAACACGTTTTAACAATATATATTTGAATTTTTACTAATCTTTGGTTCTATTGGAGAATGTATTTAACCATAATACTGACAAAACTTAAGTCCCAAAATATACTAGTAGAGAATGTTATAATTTGTAATAGTTGAAAGGATCAGCCCTGTGTTGTACAACCAAGATAATTATATTTCACAAGAGCATTAAGTTAATAAGCCAAAAGAAAACATAAAAAATCACAAAGTACCTCAATTCTGACCTTTACAAACTGCAAACTCTTCCCATTTCCTAAATTAAATCGAAAAGGTAACAAAGATATAAAGTTTGGAAGCAGAAATTATCATCTAGTATACAATTAGGTTATTAACATGCCTTCTGTGAATAAGATCATGAATATATAAATAAAGAATAGCCATATACTACGCCACAAGTGCACATAGGTAATCCCTACTATACAGTTGAGTAAGGCCTAAATGGTGTTGCATAAGGTAATAGGCAACACCAGGCAGGGGTTGCCAATGTGGACGTGGCCGTAGAGCCTTAAGGCAACGAATTATGCAACACTAGAAAGCGTTGCATTATGCGTATTTTGCAACAGTAAAAGCATACAATGACAATAACTGTTATTGTCGCATAAAATGAAGTCACATCACCACTGTGTCCTACGTGGCAAGTGAGACGTCATATTTCCACATCAGTAGTGGCCCCTACTTTGACACGTCAGCAAGGGGTCCCACATTTTCCACATTAGCGGTGGGAGCCACTTTTGCCACGTCAGCAGTGGTCCTACAATGTGTAATGCAACACTGATTTTAGTCATCTGCAACACCATTGTTATTAATATGCAACATCATGTTTAGTATTACGCAACACCGTATAGAGTCAAATGCAACACTACAAAAATAAATTTTTTGAAATAATTGTTCTGCTTTTACATTATTCCTGCCAAATAAGGCATCCAACATTCAATATAACATGCATCTAACGAAACTTAAAACTTATTAAACCGGTTCTAAAGTCTTATCAAAAAGCATAGATGAAACCAGATACATACTTTGGTTCTAACTATCAAAGTACATAATTTCTAACTTCAAAAGAGCAAAAATATCAAAATACTCAATAATGAAAGATATATGATAGTAAACACTTTTCCTACATCAAGGAGAACGACATTCAACCAAAGTACAAGTCCAAATGTAAGCACTGCCATGATCATAGGAATGTTCTAGAGCATAACCATGTTAGTAAAAAATTTATACATGAATTTCCTGAGCCAATCATCCTCCAGATCTCGTAAATTCTAAATTCTTTTCTTAAAATGCTCCTCCATGCTTGAAATTTGATGGCATACATATTTCCAAGCATTAAAATTGTGCGTGTTCAGAGGAAGGTTGCAGGAAGAACAGGCTCCTACGCAAAGCTTGAACAGAAGGGTTAGAACATAAAACTATATGGGTATAATTTATACATTATTTGCTTATTCAATCTGAAAAATGACATATATTACGGTTACATAAATTATATTAAATGAAGTTTACAGTAATTTGACATACTGAATCTGGCATACGATGAAAAAAAGGAATTCAGTAGGCATGCCATGGGGTTCAAAAAATTAAAAAGAATAAGATAATATAAGGAAATAAAAGAGTTGTAAAACATAACATATTAACAACATCTCATTCACATATAAATGTTAAAAGTAGAAGTGGTTAAGAGCAAGTAAAAAATAGAAATCAAAAAGAGAGGTTATGGATTTAAATTTTTGTTGCTCTGTTTTGCTACTTGCTCTAAACCAAAAAGTTGTTGAACAGTAAATATTCTACTTAGTGTATACACTTCTTCTGTCCATAAAAAAGCTGAGGATTTGAATTTCTTATGCTTTTTATGTTCCTTAATTTAAAGTGTATTTAAACACTGAACATTAAGGACAAACTTACTGTTCTACGTATCCTTACTATTACAGGGTGCAAAGTTTTATAAATACAAGCACTCAACACCTGAAATTAAGATGATGACTAATACCAGAACTTGTCACCCTTTAAAATCAATGGATATTCTGATGGACAGTGAATTATAATAGCTGTCTTTTTAAGGAGAGACCAAATGCAATATGAACACTCTCATTTAAAGCTCTAACGGGAGGACTCTCTCACCTTGTTGGATGCTATGACAAAGAAATGATACAATTTATATAACAAGATATAAAAACACGTAACCAAGGCTGCGTACACACTTTGGTAAAGTATCAATTAAATCAGTTATGTTGATGTGCTTACAAGATATAAACAAGTAACTGTTAACAGAGCAGCACGAAGGCTTGCTGAATAGAAGATTACCAATGGGTGGTACTTAGTTTTGTTACACTTAAAATAACCCACGACTCAATCTTGTTACATCCGAAATCTGATAAATTTTCTTTGTGGCCACCATGGGAGTAAAGCAGCTCAGGAGGGCCATCTTTCACTTCTCCCTCCAGTTGTTCATCTCTTATACTGCAAGAATAGAATGTACATAATTCTTGTAAGTTAGGATATATTGAAGGGAAAAAAAACTACGGTCGCGCATCATTAATCTCAAATGCACCTAATTGTATTTTAATACGGAGTGACTTTCTAATATGCAAAACATGTTATTACTGATATTTCAACCAATTTTTAAAAATTCCAAATCGACGATATACAAAACACCAATAGATACAGTAGTTATAGAGTTGTTAATAATGTGATTTTCTTTCATTTTATAACAAGCAAATGGAAGCAAGAAAATTTAGGTGTTCTGTTGTTCACATCTTCTTTTAATTTTGCATAAGGAGAAGTCATTGTATCAATATCCTAGTCCTTGGCGCCAAACACTAGCCCTTTGGTCAGTTTACTGAAAACTAGAAACTATTGCAAGAGGGAATTGCAATCATGGGTGAATCTACACTGAAAAATGAGTAGAATACTATAAAATCAGGTCACAGCACAGTATAAACTATGATGATGGAAGATAAACAGATATATATTTCTACATTTTAGAGTACCTGCTCAAATCCAGACCATCAACCTCCTATCACCAGAAGAAGATGCTAGCACTATTTCATGATTTGGATCTCATTCTACCGGATATACTTCCTCTCTATACAAAAACATCAGGTAAGCCATGTCTTCCTCCATCAATAAGACTTGAAAAATGGTAAACAGTCGTGGGCGGGTAATAGCTTATACTATAATATTATGATTTAAGGGTGAGGGTGCTTGATAGATTGTTGACACAGCACAAAGTTCACCAAATGTGGCTTCTGAACAAAATCATTAAGAGCGACTCCAAGAGAGTCCTAATGTAATCCTTAAAAATAATATTAAAATGATAGTTCTTGGTGATTAAAATTATTTTAAAATCCAACATTCACAAATTTCATTGGAACAATTCTTTCAATACTATGCATAAATGTCTCAATTAGGAAAAAACCGAAACAAAACGAACCACTAAATGCACGTAAATTATAAAAGACAAAAAAAAACCTAATTCACTGAAGCCCTGGCCCTTGAAGAATACACCAAAACAACACTAATAACCAAAGTGAGAAGCTCACCTGCACAATTCACATTAACCACCATTAAAATCAAAATATATCAATTGATGATAAAATAAAATTATCTTTTATTCTCGTACACACATACACACATAAACTTGATCCATTCCTGATCTTTGTTCAACAACTCATACACAGAAAATATATAAGTACAGAAAATTAGTATTAACAACAACAAGCTTTCAGAGATTGAAAGCTAATAGAGCGAATCGCGCTTCTGGATTAATATAACCACATCTTCCATCTTCAGCGAAGTAATTTCGTCGTCTCCCATCGATCTCAAGCACGAATCTACAAACTTCTCCTATAAACTAAACTCCGACTACGGCACTGACAACACTGTCTTCTCCGACGATGAGATAAGCACTGATGCGGAAATGCGTTGGTGGTCGTGATGTGAAGGTGGAAGTGTGATATTGAGAAAGATATAATTGGAGGCCACTTATCTTGAGAGATATCAGGTGAGAAAGTGATATTTGGGGGAAATTTAAGTTTAATGAAATTTCAATTGGGGAAAATAATCCGCCCAATTTTTCGTTAAGGGGGGAAAATAGCCGTCCAAATATTTGGCTTCGGGAACTCTGCAAATCATCCGTAAGGTTGGATCGTCAAAAAATAATTTATAAAAATAGAATCACCACCCGTGACAAGACTTGGCAACAGGAACCCGTGTTGACCGTAATTTGACTTTATAAAAATACACGATATAAAATCTAATTTTTAAAAAAAAATTGTACATCTCTAAAATTAGTAGGTAACATCATCCGTATGGTTGGATCGTCGAACAATAATTTAAAAAAAATAGAATCACCACCCGGTACAAGACTTTGTAAAAGGAACCCGTGTTGGCTGTAATTTGACTATTATAATATAAATCTACATTTTTTAAAAAAAATTTATACATCTCTAAAATTAGTAGGTAACATCATCCGTACGGTTGGATCGTTGAACAAGAATTTAAAAAAAATAGAATCTCCACTCAGGACAAGACTTGGTTATAGGAACCCGTGTTGACCGTAATTTGACTATTATAAAAACACACGATGTAAAATCTAATTTTTTTAAAAAAAATTAGACATCTCTAAAATTAATAGGTATCATCATTCGTACGGTTGGATCGTTGAACAAAATTTTAAAAAAAATAGAATCATCACTCGGGACAAGACTTGGTGATAGGAACCCGTGTTGACCGTAATATGACTATTATGAAAACACACGCTATAAAATCTAATTTTTTTAAAAAAACATTTAGACATCTCTGAATTTAGTAGGTATCATCATCCGTACAGTTGGATCGTTGAACAAAATTTTAAAAAAAATTGAATCACCGCCGAGAACAAGATTACGTAATGGGAACCCGTGTGCACCGTGGTTTGACTATTATAAAAGCACGTGATATAAAATTTATTTTTTAAAAAAAAAATTACACACCTCTAAAACTAGTAGGAAATTACATTCGTACGGTTGGATCAATTAAAAATTATTTTTAAAAAATTAGAACACGAATATAACAAATAAATTTTAAGAATAGTACAATATCTAAGGCAACACTAAATAACCTACTGCAACACCAGAAAGCAAACACAACACCTGAAGTGCCACATTAGCTCACACGTCAGCTGCCACGTCAGCTCCCACGTTAGCAAGTGGCCCCCACTTCTGCCACGTCAGCACGCCACGTCAGCATTATGGGCCCCACGTGTGGGACCCACTAGTGCCACATCAGCATGTTGACGTGGCATGCCTCGCCAGCATGTTAACGTGGCATGCCACGTAAGTATGCCACATCATCAGTGGGTTCCACATCTGGGGCCCAAAATGCTGACGTGACATGCCACATCAGCATGCCATCTCAAATTTATTTTCCATGTCAGTATTTATTAAATAAAAAAAATCTAATGCAACGGTTTGACCTCTAGTGTTGCATGTTGCGCAACACTAACAGTTATTAGCAACGGTAGCTTCAATGTACTGCAACGCTTTCTCCACTGTGTTGCAATAAACTGAAAATTTTATAGATAATGCAACGCTTTTCGTGCAACGCTTTTCGTGCAACGCTGGATAAAAACCATTGCCTATGTGCACTTATGGCGTAGCGGCTAGACTGGAGAATTAAGTTTTTAATTATTAATTTTTTATTAAAGATTCTGCAACAAAGAAGTTGAATATATATTATCTTATTATTATTTTACCTTGATGGACTCTTATTTATATTTATTCAACAATTGACATAAAACACACGGCCTCGACATTAAATTGCATATTATAAATAATAGTCCAAAATAGAGCCAAAAAATTACTTCATACACTCTGAATCGATATTAAATTGCATATTATAAATAATAATGCAGAAAAGAGCCAAAAAATCACTTCATACACTCACACTTAAAAATGGTTTGAATTCAATTAATTAACTTTTAACCAATCAACCGAGGTCTCAAATTCTACCTACACAGTTTTATTGACCTCAACATCTACATAAAAGATCCTCTATATCAACCATAACTCACTTTATGATCAATTTAACAATCATTTAACAACCCACATAACAACTACAATTAATCACGGCATAATTGTTCGCACCAAAATAGTTGAGGTATTCATTATAACAACCACATATATACACACAAAAATAAAATTAAAGGCATATATAATATATATTTGGGATTCGAATGTAAGGGAAGAAAGAAGTCCGATAAAGGTGGTGTGTATACGGGTAATTTATTTGATGAATTTTTCAAAAGCAGCGGTGTAGTTCATGAGGTCACTTCACCATACACACATGAGTATAGTGGAGTGGCAGAATGAAAGAATAGAACCTTTTTTGATTTGATCAAGATTATTCTTATTAACTCCGGGTCGCCTAACTACATGTAAGGAGAGGCTCTGAATACGGCTTGGCATATTCTGAATAGAGTCCCTTTAAAATATTTGGAAAAGACACCTAATGAGTTATGGAAAAGTAAGAAAGCTAGTTTAAAATATCTTGGAGTGTGGGGTGCCTTGCAAGGGTAATTGTCCATTAACATAAAAGGAAGAAATTAGGATTGAGAATTGTTGATACTCTCTTTCTAGGTTATGGTTATTCCACTACTGCTACGAGATTGTTATTAATAAAATCTAACATTGATGGTATTTTGGTGAATACTATAGTTGAATTTCGTGATGAACCCTTCTTTAAGGACGTGTTTCCAATGAAAGAAGATATTCTTAAAGCATTTCTAATAATGATCCCACTTGCACATCGAGTTTCATTCATAATCAAATAGAATGGATGAAAAATGTGGGTCTTCTCAAGTAAAGTGGAGGAACCTAGAAGGAGTAAGCGTGCAAAGGTCTTCAAGGAGTTTGGAAGTGATTTTATCACTTACAATGTTGAGGAAGAACATTTAACTTTCCGTTAGGCCATGAATTCTTCGGAGTCAAGGCACTGCAAAGGTGCTGTGAAAAATAAGATGGACTCTATTGTTTGTAACGGAACATGGGAGTTAGTTGATCTTCCTCCTGATATTCTACTATAGGATGTAACTAGATCTTCAAGAGAAAGTTGAACCCGGATGGCTCAACAGATAAGTATAAGGCTAGCCTGGTAGCTAAGGGCTTTAAGTAAAGAGAAGGCATTGACTAATTTGATACATATTCTACTAGTTCTAAAATGACTATAATCTAAATTCTTATAGCATTGGCATCCGCACATGGTCTTATCATTCATCAGATGGATGTAAAGACAACTTTTTTCATAATGACCTTGAACAAGAGATTTGCATGGATCAGCTGAGGGATTTGTTACTTCTGATAACGAAAGGAAAGTATATAAGTTTGTTAAGTCCATATATGGCCTAAAAGACGCACTTGTAAATTGGCACAAAAAATTTGATGAAACTATTTTATCTTTCATATTTTTAGTTAATAAAAGTGATTAATGTATCTACTATAAAGTTAGAAATACTGAAAGTATTTTGTTGTGCTTGTCTATGGATGATATTCTGTTGTTTGAACCCAATATTGAGATCATTAATGAGATAAAAAGTTTCTTGAAAAAACACTTTAAAATGAAGGACATGGGTGAAGCTAGTGTAATTCTTGGGATCAAGTTAACTCAGTCAACTGATGGAATAACCTTGTCACAACTCATTATATAGTGAAATCTATACTTCAGAATTATAGTTATTCAAATTTAAGAATTTCTAGTATGTCGTTCGATCCTAAAGTTGACCTTGATAAGAATAGTTCAAGGGTTCTTGTATCTTAATTACGGTATTCTCAAATTATCAAAAATTCGCAATATCTTGCTAATATAACTAGACCAGATATCTCTTATATTATATGTTGTCCAGTAAAGTAATTGTTTAAGGGGGGTTAGATATAATTACTAAACAAATCGATGTATTATGAAAGTAAAGTAAGAACATACGAATCAAATAACAGTTTGTATTGATCTTTAATAAACTGTTACAAAACTCTCTCAAGAACAATATTCTTAAGAGCTGCTAGGTTATGTGAATACTCGAGATAAGCACATACAAATAATAACCTATTCTGTGTTTATATACTACACAGCTACAATCAATCCTCTATCAATTACAAGATGTGTTATAGTATAATTCTAACACTTTCTGTACATATCAAAATCAACTATGATCCTATAAATCAGCATCTTCTGATTTATCTCGCAGTCCTCACTTATCCTCCAAGTCATTCTCAATGGATAGCCAGATCAACGGATATATGACGGAGCTTCAACGGATAATCATTTGTATATAGCAATGGATGACTGAAGATTGTCAACGGATGATAATGAAGCTTCCAAGGGATAATCATATCACAGTAGTTGATCATATCTTGATTGTTAGACAGATCTTAATTATCGACTTAGCCAGTTCTCAACAATATTCCCCAATTTATGCTTTGCAGAATAAGAATAAATTCTAAATAAAATTGTCTAGTACGAAAATCCAGATAGACGAAATATGTAGTGTAAAACTTACTTTGTTTTAGACTTTGATCTTCATATTTCTTGATAAATTCTGCAGTATCGCTGAATAAAAACTTTAACTCTGTCATCAATCTTTTTCAACAGATCTTCTAACTTGATCTTCAAATATTCTCATGCTTTCTTTTATCAGATAATTGATAGATATAAGCTCTCAGTTTTTTGATTTGAGCTCTTTCTGTCATCATATCTTCCAGTGACACATAGAAAGTTTTTCTTCCACACTAGAAGAAACTGGTCAAAAGACATCGATTATAAACCGATGTTAAAAGTTTTTAAAAGGGATGTCTTTGCATGTGTAGAGGTCCAGAGTTTTAGACATCAGTTTTAGACTAATGTCTAAGATACCAGTATACAACAATTCTAACTTAGAAATTGATGTCTTTTTTATAATATATTAATTTTAACACATGATCGCGATTTCAATAATAGTTTATCGTTTAATTTCTTTCAATTTAAGCATGTCACACACAAAGAAAAAAAAGACAAAGACAACGTTTATGAAAATTAGGACGTCGTAAATAAGTACTTTTAACATCTGTTAATTTATGAAATGATGTAAATTATAATATTAGACAGCATTTATGTAAACTTGTATTTACACTACGCCATAGATGGCCTAAATGAACATTTAAGTAGGGGTCTTAGATTATGTTAGTATATATGTGAAATTTTCACCCTATCACAATACCTACATTATGCGGGATACTAAAGCTATAGTATTGTGTTGCCATAGGCCACTAAGGTGTTAGGTACAGGTAACCTGATATAATGTGTTGCTATAGACTAAGAATAAAAAATTAAATTTAAACCAAAAATTAAAGTTGTATTTAAAAATATTTTATTTGGATAAAATAATTCATTGATTTGTCTTAAAAAGTAAGATTATATCAAGTAATAATATTTTATTTGAATATAAAATTCATAAATTTTATTGTGTTACTACAAATTATGAAAAAAAGTAAATTTTAATTTTAACTTTATGAAAAATAATCGGTTAAAACTAAATGATGTTAAAAACTAATTTTAATTTTAGTATCAAAACTAATAATTAAATTTTAATTTAAATCACTAAAATATATTTTTAGAAAATAACATTGTGTAATAAGCTTGCATTTTTTAAATTAGTTAAAGTAATAAATAATTAAAATATGTGCAGTTTCAAAAATATTATAATAATTATAAAATAATAAAAGAAAAGAAAATTAATTGGGCTAGGCTGAAATTATATATGTTGGGCGGCTAAAATTTGGACAGAGGAGGGAAGTGAAATTTTTGGACCAAAAAAACGGGGAAATGACCCAAATTAGGGTTCTCTCCCCCTTCCCTCACTCGTCTCGTGGTCCAAATTAGTGTTCTCTCTTGCTTCTTCACTCAATGTTTCTCTCCGTCTAAATTAAGGTTGAAGCTATGTTTAGATTGAATTCATTGGTCAACGAGATTAAATTTGAATTCAAGGTTCAATTAGGGTTCAAGCAGGTATAATCATCACTTTAATGCCGTAAATTTAGGATTTTAAAAATAATATTGATGTGCGAAGGGATGGTGATAATTTTTTAAGGATTTATGTTCTATTTTCATCAACATCTAATACCACCAGTTTTTTAAGATCCAAACATCCAATATATTAGCACCATTTTACATCCAAACATCCACCGAAATTAAAACATCTACATTATGGCCATAATTACACATAATTAGCTTTTACCAATATACAAACATCTACATTACAAACTTTAAGTCCGAAATTACTACAAATGCTCCAACTTTATAATTTACTTTTACTTTGGCTGCAACACATGTTATACACGGAACATGTGTTAAGTTTTACTTAGTATAGATAATTATTGTCCCTTACGTATTTCAAAGGCTGCAACTATTGTCAACATTGAGATACCCGGAGGGCCAGGAGAATTTTATGCTTTCTCATATATATTTCAAAGGAAAGCAAATATGTCTCCAAGGAATTAGGTGAGTGCTTCTGAAGCAACTTTAAATAATTTATGGCTTCCAACAAAGGGTCTTCGACCTACAACAATATATTTACTTCCCAATACAATTGCTCAAGGCATGATACACAATATTCATTTTATCAAAATTTTGCAATTGAAGAGGAGTCCAGGGTGACCTGCAACAGCTTTTTTTCATGAGGATCTGGATTACCTAGTTCAACATGCGACATCCCTGCTTTTGAGACATTAACACTTGATTCCTCAGTTTTTACTTCTGCCTCCTGGAAAAACCGAAAATTAGAAAATAAATTGAACATAGAGGAAAGAAAACTAATAAGTTACGTGAAACATTTGAAATACTTTCTTAGCTCGCGCTTCTGTCATTCTCTGTCTTTGCCTCGTCTTCTTCAGCAGCAGATTTTAGAGGGGCATCATACAGATTTATATAGCATCTGCAGCTTAACTTAATTAATAAACATGTAAAACTAGGAATGCAATTGTGATTGATCAGCGGACTTTCTTGATTAGTATGATCAGCTTGCAGCATGCATTTTACACAGTAACTATTTGCAGCATTCCTTTTACACAGTAGCTATTTGCCTCTTAAACTAGCTATTTAACATCAAGCACACTCCAGTCTTGTAAATCATTTACACCCTGTTCAAATGGTACTTAAGTACCATGATCCGCATGATTAAGCATTTATTAAAATGTTAATAAATAATACTAATTACAAACAATAAGGAAGTAGAATTTTATTTAGACTTTGAAGCAGAGGCATTTTTTTAAAAGCCTTAATAGATTAAAGAGCAATACATAGCCTTTACATAGAGATTACTAGCTTGGTGTCTTACAATTGATCTGAGACTTTGTTGGCGCTCATTTATTGTCATCTGCCTCATCTTACTGTTACTTCTCAATCTAAACATTCTTTTTACCATATTAACAAAACATAGCATTTTAGAATTAATTAATTTCCTTTTGGAACAAAAGAGGACAATGATCAGAAACAGAAAATCCAAAATCTGATTCCATCCATAATGACTAAGTAATCTTACAACAAAATGATGCCAAACTTATAAGATAGAAAATTGTTATTATAAAATAGGCTTACACTGCCAAACTTTTACTAGTGAACTCTTTAATTTAATAGAAAGAACATAGAGTTCAGACCTTAACAGAAGAAACCAACACCCAAACTCAATAAACTCCCAGATTTATAGAGAAAAACAAGAAAGTTTGTACAAAAATTTGAGGAAACATTAACCCAACCTTATTAATTAAAGATGGGTTCAACTAATGGTAGAAAGAAAATCAAGAAATTGAAGACGTGTTGAACTAAATATGCTTCATTTATACTTAATTGAAATTAGGGTTTATATATAAGTTCTTAGAATGGGGTTCTGTTGTGAAATTGTAGGTAAATACGGGGTTGAACCTTGAAGAGGGAGAGGGAGAGGGGGAGGGAGATAGAGAGAGAGAGAGAGAGAGAGAGAGAGAGACTGGGGAGGGTGAAGTGAGGTGAGGGAAGAAGAAAGGGGGATACATACAATTGTTCTCTCGCTATTTTTTTGTTTATTTTTAAATTTGAGATTAGACAATATTTATGTTTTAAACCGATGTCTATAAATCCTTTAACATTATTTAAAAATCAAATGATGTTAAAAAACCTGTTAATATCGGTGGCTTTTCAGACCGTTGTTAAAAGGTGATGTCTTTTACTCTGTTTCTTGTAGTGCCATCAGGATTCATGCTTATATGCCTCTTAGTAAGAACATTTTCAATGACAGCTCCTTATTTCTTCATGTTGACTTCTTGCCCTCTGAAATTTATGTATGTAGGAACATATGATCCAAATAATATTGACCATCATCCAGTATCCTTCTTCTGTTATTAACAAGAATCATGTTTGACCATAACCTTGAAGTTTCATCTTCAACTCTTAGCAAATAGTGAATGTATGTCAATTCTTTTGTACACATGATCATCAGTTCATCAAGTGAAAGAACTTGAATTTGATCATTTTGTAATAAGAGTAAGATCTTCTGTTTAGATTCAGATCCATTATGTTTGTCAAGTATAATCTTCACAGCTTCAAGTTTATTTAGATGATCAGCAGTTACTTTCGGACCAAGACTATCAACAAGTGTGAAGTTCAAAACTTTAAGTTGACAAGTTTAGCTTCATGATGTCATATTCCGGCTCTTGTGAATGGTTCAATCAACTTGAGATTCGTGGCTTGTACTAATCAAGACTTCTTATCTCCCATGGTATTAGAACCAAGTAAACCATCCATACTTATTCCTCCAGGAGTAAAGCTCAATTTATCATTAAAAATGAGATCAACATTTTTTCTCCATTTGTATTTATTCTTGATCTTTAGAAATACTTGAGCTCTCCTTTTCTACTCTTTCATGTAACATCTTCATATTTGTACTCCTCCAGCTATTCCTCTCACATCTTTTAAGCATATTCTTGTATACTTGATCTGCTTTGTCCACATCAATTCTGATTTTTCCTTCATGTGCCCTTTCTTCTCTGTCAAAAACCATTTCTTCTTTCTTGAAGTTTTCAGCATTGACAGCTTCTACATAAGCAGAGAGAATCTGTAAATCTATCCGAAATGAAACTTCTTCTTCTTCAGTTTTCACAAATCGGGAATTATTATCACTCAATCAATGTCAGCAAAAGAATCAGAACTTGTAATTTTGTCATCAGGAATTGAACTAGGAATAACAAGAAAAGCTTCTGTATTAGATCCATGTGATCTATACTTAGAGACTTGAGTTGACTGTGTCTTTTGATTTTGAATTCTAGTTCCAGTTTGAACTTTCACTGCATCAGAGGTCTCCTTCTCTTGTTTGTCACCATCATCATCAGAATTGGTATTTCTCCTCAAAATTGATTCAGGTTGACATTTTTTCTTTGATAATTTCTCCCCCTTTTTGGCATCTAAACTTTGTAAAAGAGAGAGAATAGCATCCAACTTTGAATTTGTAGCATTTTGACCAGCTTCCAAAGCTGTCAGCTTCTCAGACATGTGATCTTCTTTTGCTTTCAGGCTAAACACTCTCTTTATCAAACCACAGTGTTTATATGTACCTTTAATAATCACAGAAAGATCAGCAATCTCTTATCTAAGATCAACATTATCTTGTTTGAGGGCAGAGACAGAAGAACGCAGTCCTTTGACTAACACTATAGTGGATTTGATAGATGCTCTCATATCAGAATTTGAAACTAATTGGACAGCATGATCAGCTAAAGTCTGAGCAGATTCAACAGAGATTTTCTCACTAGATAATCTCCCAGAATGATTCCATTCATGAGCCCTATGAGGATGAAGAGTAGGAGCATGAACAAATGATGAACCAAAATTAGACAATCTAGATGCGTCAATACAAGCTTTCAGAGCAGCAGTATCAAGATTAGCATCATCAGAATCATCATGATCACCAAAAGATTTCTCAGGAATATCAGAATAAGAATTAGGAACTAAGCCTTTGAGCTTTAAATCAGGATTTGACTTAGAAGGCTTAGTTACATGTGTAAATTGTGTAAGAAAAGAACCATGAGTACCTAAATCTCTCTGTTCTTTTAAACTAATCTCATCACTTCTCTCACATATATTACTTTCAATAGTAATATTTTGCTCACTATTTTCACTCTTTTCTACCTCTCCTTTTGTCAGTTCAAGAGACTACATCTCAATAATTCTGTTTTTCTCTAAATCTTTTCTGACAAACTCACTAGAAAGGCTCAACTCTCCAGAAAAAAAAGAAATAAGAGATGGAAAAGAAGAGTGGTCTGGATTCATATAAATAGAGGTAGTCCTATCAATAGGTCTATTCATAATCATTCTCTCAGATAAGATAGAGTGTAAAAGATTTATACCTTGAGCAGTAGAAACCATTGGTATGGCCGTGAGTGGGTGTGCCAAGATGGCTTCGGTCTTATCTTGAGAAGTGATCAGTACATCTGGATTTATAGAATCAGGAACATCTTCGTCAGGACTTATCCTTGTGTCAAGAATTTGCTGGTTGTTAGGAATTGACCCCATATTAGGATTTGATACTAAGTTTGCAATAGTACTTTGAACTGTTGGTTCTTCTGTGACTTGAGGTGTAGAAGCTTCTTCAATCCTTTGAACTGGAGGTTCTTGTGTGTTTCCCTCAAAGATAGGGTCGTTGATAATAACATCCAATCCAACAATGTCCTTTTATTAGCTTCCCTGTCTTGTACTTTCTTCAGAATATCATTAGCCACATAAATATTACTTTCTTGAGCAATGTCAGGAATAGTCAAATGTGATATTATGATTGCACCTACACTTTGAGCAGGTGGTTCTTGTGTAGCTGGGGCATTAACAGGTGCATCTTCACTTTGAGAAGATGGTTCTTGTGTATTGTAACCCTTCTGTGGTGATTGAAGTTTGGTATTTTAAGTTTGAAAAACCGGGGAAGTCTGTGATTTTCTCTTGATAGACTTCTGCAGACAAACTTCCATAGCAATTTCAACTATCTTGGCTGCTTGAGATTTAGTAACTGTCTTATCAGGAATTATCACTGTCTTGTCAAGAATTGCTTGAGACCTGTCAGGATTTAACAGTGACTTTTCAGGATGTGTAGATGCCTGATCCAGAGCAATAATAACCAACACTTTAAGACCATCTGATTTATTTTGAACCTTTTCTACTGCATTCATCAGTCTCCTTTTCTTAGGCTTAGCAGCTGCAATAGAGCTTTGGTCTTGTTCTGCATTAGCACCAGTAACCTTCACTAGTCTAACAGGCATCTTGAATACAATTGGACCATCACTGTCACTCTCAGTGTCTGATGGTTCATCAATCAGCTTAACACCAACTCTAATTTTCCTTTTCCTTCTGCTTACATTCTCCTTAATTTTTGTTACTGATAAAACATTTTTCTTCCTTGCTCCACCTTTTTGCTCCAAAAATTTATGTAAATATGAGACAACCTTTAGACTTTATTGTCTCTGAGATACATCAGTCTTAGCTATTGTCTTTGATTTTGCAACTGATTCCTTTTGAGAAGAATCAGAGGTGATAGAGTGTTTCGATTTAAGTGAAGAAAAATAGACACTTTGGTCAGAAATAGGGTAGGATGTGCCCTATTTCACACTGTCAGTATTTGGGAAACTATACTTGTAAGGCATTTTGTTAGACAAAAATACCCACAATTCTTGTGGTAAAACTGTTCCTCTCCTAAAAATATCTTTCTTTTTTGCTAAATCAGTCTAAGATTTAAAATTGATTTGAAAGATCCTCAGAAGTTCATTTGTTTCAAAACGTTCACCGGGTAAAAGATATGTAAAAATTGATTGTAAAAACCTATTATAGCCAACACCACTTTGTTGTAATCAGAAAACATTGTGTAATATCAAATGAATCATGTCATAAACCCGTGTTCTTGATCGTCCTTTTTAAATAAAATCAGGTCTTGTCCATCACTAGCTGAGATAAATTTGCAATCCAAAATCAAGAATTTAATCATGATTTCTTCCCCTCAGCATTTGTATTAATGAATTTATTAGAAAAATAAAGAATCTCATCAGCATTGTTCAATCAGTCAGACATTGACAAATCATTAATAATGTAAACCACATGATTAGATCCATGCAAAACTCCCCATGTAACTGTACTGTTTGTTCCTGATTGAATAGATCTCCACTTCTCTCCCTCAACTTGTGCATTATCATCAGGATTTGCCTTCTTTCCTGATTTAAGATTTTTTCCCCAAGTACAACATTTTCATGATTACATTCTTCTCTCACCAAGTCATAAAGATTATTGAAGTTGAGATGAGAAGTTTTAGGACCATCAGTATTTGCATAAAGTTTGGCTTCATAAATGTTTCCATGTCTATAAGCTTTGAAAACAGTTTTCTTTGTGATCTTATGAACTACTTCATAGTGCGTATCATATAACACGACAAAGAAACCCATGTCAGTAATTTGACTAATGCTCAACAAGTTGTGCTTCAGTCCATCTACCAGAGCTACGTTTAAGATGATGACATTTCCAATGATTATATTGCCATATCCCAATGTTTTTCCTACATTTCTATCTCCATAGGAAACCATTGGGCCAGCCTTCTCCTCATATTCTGACAACGGGAATTTAGTTCCAGTCATATGTGCTGAACAGCCATTGTCCACGACAAGCACATTCTTTTTGTTTCCCTGTAATCAGAAATATGGAAATCAGTCATAAATTTTTATGAACCTACGTTTGTTGGGTCCTTTTAGACATCTTATGTATTTTTGCATTAGTACATTTCTTGTCAGGATTTGATCCATTGGGAATTACTCCATCAGGATTTATCTTGACATTTTTAACTCTATAAGATCTATGCACATTCAGTTTAGCAGTTCTATTTAAAATAGCAATTTTATTTAATATTGGTAAAGGTTCAAAATTATTGTTATAACGACTCGTATATTTTTTTCGTCTTATTTAAATATGTAATTATTGAATAATTAGATAAGTAAAATATGTGTATGGGTTCTGTCAGTCGTGTGTTATTTTATTATTGGTTATGTGTGGTTAGTGGTTTACGAGAATTTTTTGTATAATTGTTTGATGAGATGTATTGTCTCGTTATTACTTTTAAAAGTGGTTTTATGGCAGATTTATTTGCATAAATATTTGGATTGTTTCTAAAATTGTTTTTATGATTTTATAATTACAATAATTATTATTAGGATTTTATAAAATTTAGAGATCAATATTTCATCAATTATTTAGCCCTTTATGATTTTCTGATTGCATTTATTCGAAAATACGTATTTAATTCTAAAATTGTTCAAAAAAATTATGAAACTCATATTTATTGAAGTTCGGAATATTTCAAGAATTTTAAAATTATTTTGGGAATTTTTGGGAATAATTTCACCCCGCGTTGATTCGTTTAATTGAAAAAATCGGGAATAAATTGCATTTCAAAAATTGTTTTAAAATTTTGAAATAAATGTTTTTATTAACTTCGGGATATTTGTAACATTTTAAAAGTATCTTCGTGATTTTCTGAATTTGTTTTAAATTCAGCTCGGCTCGTTAAATATGAAATGCGGTACGAGTTGCGTTTCAAAAATGCTCTACAAATCATGAAAATTTTATTTTATGGACTTTTAAATATTTAGAGATTTTTGGTAGTAAAATTTCAATTTTTTTGAAAATTTTTAAAGAATAGTTGATACATAAATTAAACGAGAAACGAATCAGAAATTTGTATAATTGTGAGCCCGAACACGTGTAAAACAGGCAGGCTCTAAATTTTCAATTGCCTGAAACGTGGCAGGCTGTGATTTTTTATATTATTTTATTTTATTAACCTCATCCCCCCCTCTCACCTCCTCCACCCTCCCTTCTCAATCTCTCTCTTCGAACTCTCTCTCGGTTCTCTCTTTGTTCCTCTCGATCTCCCCTGTGTTCTAATCCCTCCTTCACTCCTTTATTTTTCTCTTATTATACACACGATTTTATACTTGTGATTATACAAAGTAAAATAATTATGTCCAATAATCAAAAACTAAATTCAAGTTAGATCTCATCAAATTATCATCAACTCATCATATGTTTCAAAGTATTTTATATTGCTTTTGCATTACATTTGTTGTTGCAACTAAATTGATGAACATGTTTATTAAACATAAGTTATTTGCAATTAATACTAGTGATTTACTTTACTATGAAAGATTTCATAATTATACTAATAATTATGTAAATTTTAAGTGGAAACGTTTAAATAAAAGAGATGTTATTTTATTTACCGAGTTCACTACTAAAAAATGTCATAAACCGTCAAAATCCGCTAAACCGAACCGAATGGTTTGGTTTTACTGGGATACGAGGTTCGGGTTGGTTTGAATGTTTTCAAAAACCACAGTTATACGGTCTGGTTCTCTTTTAACATGTAACCCGAACCAAATCAAACCGCGATCACTTATATTTACCCGTATATATAACTATATATTTGTATTATATATAATGTGTTAAGTTTTAAGTCTTAAATTTCTAATATTATATTCCCTATGTTCCAATCAATTCTTAATATTTGAAATAGAGTGCTCGACACGCATTTTGAGGCTCTTATATATTATAGTTATATAGCTCATTTTTAAGATTTTTATATATTACACGCATTTGATTTTTTTCCAACAAAAAAGTTTTTAAAATAAGGTATGTGTATATATATATATGTTTGTATATATATAAATTTAGTCAATGAATGGTATATAATTAATATATATATATATATTTGGTCAATGAATGGTATATTTTTTAAACCACTTTTAAAACCTTATAGGTGTTTGGAATAATACTTTAAAAAGATTTTGTAGAAGTTTGTTACTAATTTTCCAAGAACAGAATAAATGTGTGGTGTTCGACAGTTAAGATTAAATTTCCTTAAGGACGTGTTGATCTTGATCGGTAATGATAGCCCAAGGGTTTTTCCCCTTCCACGACTAATACCAAAACCCGCTCAAAACTTGTAGTATCAATTAAATGGCACAAACGACATAACATACCTATTGGTTCGATATGTAGTATCAAACACAACATCACAAAAAAGTTTATTAGATATCAAAGAACAACGATCATCCCATATAAGACCATTCAATTTTTTTTTCATCAAGTAGAATTCTAATGAAAAAATTCCCATCACTTTTTTTAAGCGATACAACAAATGCAATCTCGCTTGAGCATCATTAACACCCAAGTTGCCCTTCCTAAAATCATGTACCACGTTTTTTCAATGTTGGCCATCAAAACCTACTTTTCGTCCCCATTCGTGCATCTTGTCAAAAATATTCATTTGTTATCTCAGTTGGACACCTGAACATGTAAGTTCTTAATTAAATTCCTTTGGGCCACCGTTACATGTGTTAGAAAATTGAATGTTTGGAGCTTTATTATTGTAGGCTCTTTACGTAATTTTAAAAAAAATTGAATATGGATCTATGTAATTTTCTTAGTGTAATCCATTGAGAAAGAAGTGAAAAGATACTTCATTCTATGGATTATATGTGTTTTGTACGGTCTAAGTTAGGATTAAGGGCTTGAGATTCTTCCTCAAGACCTTGAAACAAAAAGAATCATTCCAAAGGCCTTCAACAACATAATCAAGGCCTTGACAGAAACAATCTTAAGGTCTTGACACATTCAATTGCGATATTAAGGTATTGAGTGTCCAGAGTGAAAGTCTTGATCTTAGTAGGCACACACATATATATATATATATATATTAATATGTAAATAAGATTAAGGATTATTGTTATGTAAATAATGATAATTAGGCTCTAAAATATATATATATATATATATATATGATGCTATATATACTCCTTCACAGAAAAATAAAAGAATAAAGGGAAATGAGAAGAACCTTAACTACATCTCTTTTTCTCTCTACCAAATATACATACATATACTTAGATTTTCGGAGAATTGAGGTGTGATTGTTATTCAACTTTGACGGTATGTGACAAATTTATGTGTTATTGTTTTATCCTAAAAGTGAATTCGTGGCATCCTAACACAACATAGATGGGGCAAATATCTGTTCAAGATCAGTCATGTCTTTTGCAAGATTCAGTGACTCAGCTATTATACAATATTAAATACAATATAAATAAGCTTTCTTTCTCGTTATTGTTTAATATTATTATTTTTATTTATCAAATCTGTTTGACCATTATTACTTGTTTTGTTAGTTGGTTTTTATTACCAATTCTTGAACTACAATTTATTTTAAATATAATTACCCTATTGTTGCATGTGTTAATATTTTCCAATAATCTAAAATTTGTACTCGAAATAATCGCAATTCAAGTTTTTTTTATCATATTACTAAATAAATAAAAAATTAATTAAAGAATAATTACTAGAGCACAAATCTTAGGATATTCAAGAAATTTATTAATGCAATATTAGGATTCCAAAGCTAACACTTATTTTAGCTAAATAGATAACTACACTCACAATTATTTTCCCCATAAAAAATATCATTATAAAATAATCAAATAATATGATTATAAGAACTTTTAAATTCTTCAATACACTCGGTTATAATTATAGAATAATAATGCGATACTTTATTTTTCAGAAAATAAATAATTATTTAAATAGTTTCCCAGAACTTAATAATCTCGTACCTATTTAAATCCCTACAAAATATCTAACGACCCAATAAGTATATATTTAAATATCATTGTGAATTAATTAATCA
Source organism: Apium graveolens (assembly GCF_009905375.1). Classification (NCBI taxonomy): domain Eukaryota; kingdom Viridiplantae; phylum Streptophyta; class Magnoliopsida; order Apiales; family Apiaceae; genus Apium; species Apium graveolens. Next base: position 124,308 of record NW_027418334.1, read on the forward strand.
ATAATACTTTAATAAACTAATCGATGTTCACACTTGCGATGTTCACACTTGCGATTCTAAAAATTTAATCACATTTAAATTAATTCACGCACTTACGTTAAATCATAAATCGCGATAACGAGAGTTATTTACTTAAAATTTCTCGGGCCTTACAATTTTTGAGCGATTTATTTACTACGAATTTTGCAAGTTAGCCTCCAAAAGAAAAATAATCCTTTAAAGATCATTTTAAAATACTTGGTCATTATAATAAATCTAATAATCATTTTTCCAAAGTCTCTAGAACTATACTAGAGATAATAAAACAAGTTTTGAGATTTGAATATACTCTGCTGATTTTATATAAATATTTTATGACCAAATAGACGCTATTTTTTAAACTATAATTCATTTAAAAATATTAAAAAAAATCCGCTAACCACATATGATTAGGATAACATATATTCACCTTCTCAAGCTTCGAAAATCTCATATCCACAAAATTTTTATTTAATCTCTATTTATATAATTATTCTTCTTAATTAACAATCAGAAAATAATTCAATGGTCGGCCAATTTTGAAAATTTTAACTCGACTAATCACATAAACACATAGAACTCTTTTTATGTTTTACCACATTTATACTTTTCTCTCGATTTTCTTTCCTTAAATAATTCAGAATATTTGACTCGTCAAAGTGGAATGAATTAAATTTTAATATTTATTCACTAATTCACATAAATTATATAAAACCACATAATAAATAATTTATTGACATAAATATCTATGGCGAAAATCTCATATAGTACATTATGAGCACAATTGTTAGTATGACATCAAAGTGCCCCCACTGTTGATGTAAATAAAATATGGGTTATACTGCTCATATGGCAAAAAATGAGCCCGCCTATTAACCTGTAGTCACCTTGTCGGAACATGCGCTGATTTGGCTTCAAATACTATGAAACAACAACCTATGATGCATGTATGAATAAGTAGTTTTTGAATATTGGTATAATAAAATAATTTTTGGGTAATAAAAAGGTATTGTGTGTTATGTGTCACATGCCACGGTCGTACTGGCAACAAGAGCTTGGTGTTGCGTTTCACCTTTAGCAATAATATTTAAGATGATATCAATAGCAAAGAAGAATTGTCTATAAACAATTGGGGAGTCATGTTAAAAAGTAATGGTAATTAGAAATTAACTCAAGTTGTGGGGAGTGGGGACTTACCAAAAATTATCGATCTAAATACAAAAGTACGAAGGTAAAAGACTAAATCCACTAACGAAGATAAGAGTTGATTCCATAAAAGTATTTAAATACGATTCTTAATCTAACAATAGTAGTTCTTGTAAACTCAAATAACGATATATTGAGTCATTCTACTTGAGATAGAGTTAGAGTTGTTAGGAAGAGAAGGGAGATATTCAATCTTTCGGAGATGGGACTCATATGTGAGGTTATGGATATAACGATACAAGTCAGAGATCACTTCACTCTCGTGAACTATTCCCTCAAGAAAACTAATATGAGCCGTCAGCCTATGATTTTGTACAAGTGATTTCTCTACAATTACTTGGTCGCACTTAAGTAAAACTTGATCAAAAGTTGCAACAAAGTTTGTAGATCAAAAATTGATATTGTTATAACACATTATTTATTAAAAATCTACAATATTTTCCTCTTGAATCAGCATGGTTAAACATATCATCCATTGGAAAGTTATCATCTAACTAGTACAACATCAACAACTTTTGGCATCTTGTCTCCTTTGATCTCGTATATACCATCTTTCACCATCATACAAGAACATGAGATTTTTGTGAAAACAGGGCCTTTAACGACCGCAATTTTGATCGTTATAAGGCCCAACTTGTTCGGTATTAAAAAATAACGACTCGATACCGTGACGGTCAGATTCCCTACTCGTTATTTACTAATTTTAGTCGAATTTTACGTCGACTAACCCAGACTACTGCCACGTGTACAACTAATACCAACACGTGGTGTTACATACCTTAGGATTTATGGGTAAAATATTAATATTTTAAGTGTCAAAAGGTCAATAAGTCTTTTAAAATTTATCAAACAAGTTTACAAAAGTTCACCTAACAATATTTCAGTTCTTTAATAAAAAAAATTTGTCTTCTAGCCACTAATATTCCAAACACATCCTATGTTAAGTCTAAGGGCTCCTACTACACATATGAAGAAATTACATACAATTTAGCAAACCAAAAATTCTATAGCAATTCCCATAAGGTTGAGGCTGTTTGCTCTCAAGATTTTCAAACTGAGCTTCATCTTTGTTATTAAAATTTCCAAGACAACAAACACTCATCCCATAAATAAAGAGTAGTTGGAGAAAGTCATCAAAACTAATGCAGTGTGTTCTTCTTTTGTGACATTTTTAATTTCTTGTAATGTTGTTAATCATGTTTTATGGACCACCCATTTACTCTCCCATGGAGCTCAACCATTCCCAAAATTCATCTTTATAAACATTTATGTTCACATATTTTTTAATTCTATTTCTTGGCATCTTTGTCAAATATTAAATAATCGTCCCTTTTTATTTTCTAAGATATTTTTTCCTAATTGTCTTCCACCCCTCCTTTTTTGTTGCTTAATATATTTTTTGTTAATTGTCTTTCATGTGAATTCACGAGTAAATATTACAAATTGATGAATAATTCATAAATTTTACCCTTTACCTTTGGGTGCAATCTGACCTTATTAAATTCAATAGCTCGTGGGGAAATGAGAGTAAATAACATAAAAGAGTTTTTAAGGAGGTAGTGTAACCCTTGTGATATAATATATTAAGGGAAAAATACTGATTTTCGAGTGACAAAATAAGTGGGCAATGACCAATTTTGCTTGAAAATAAGCCATTTCCTACCTATTTGCTTTGTTCGAACTAGTCAAGTGGTAAATAATGTTAGTCTTTTATAATTGTCAAAATTGACCTAAAATCGCTCATTTATGACTTTTTTAGTTTTTTAAATTTTGGCCCCACAAAATTGCATGAGTGTATTGAGGCAAGTGTGAGCAACGCCAAGACACATAACCACATAAGATAACTTACTAACATTTTAGCTACTTTTATTTCACAAGTTACCATCTGATGGCCCAACTTTTGCCTATTTAGCATGTCGACCACACAAGTGTGTTAATAATTAGTTTTTTCACATTAACTGACCAACTTCTTAAGAATTTAGTAGCTTTTATTGTTGAAGATGGTTGTAAATAGTATATTGTTGATAGTATTTCAACACTTTTTTCTGGCTTTTGGTTGTTTATACTATATTCAAAAGATATTCTTTGGTCGATATTCTAATTTTCATATTTCATGTCGGATCATTTTTATTGCATATTTTACACAGACATCACATGGAAACATAAGAACGCATATGTTTTAATGATGAAAACTAAATACAAGTATGCAAAAATCCCTTTCATAGTCACTCACTTCAAAGAATAAGAGTTCATTTTTTTTGAAGTAAGAAAATGACTTTATTACGTGCTACAATTCTTAGGTGCAATTTGTACTTTTATTAAGTGCTTGAATTCTTTGGTACAATTTGTGAGTTACGCATTCACCATATGTTAATGTTTTATTTTAATTACCAAAATGAGTGTAGTCAAAATTCAAAAACTCTTTTGCTACATAAAAAACTCAACATTCTACTTTTATGTAAAATATAGGTGTGAGATTAAATTATTTAATTTTGAAATATAATTATTACTTCATAAGCTAGTGGTTGATAGTTAATTAATACATAGGATCAAATATATATAAAAATTCAATTAGTTGAATAGTTTGTGATGAGCAAACCCAAGTCAAAGAAATGGAAATAATTAAGGACAAAGAATATGATTCCAATAAGTATTACATATGGTTTTCATTTTATATATATAACATAATATGTAGTAATAACGAAAAATTACGATTCCAATTTGTGATAGTTATGATTAAATATAAAGTATATATTTTTATACTTTAGAATTTTTAAAGTCAATACTTTACTAGTTTTGAATAAAAATGCGGATATATATATTAATTTATTTAATTAAATATATATACATCATATTATATATATATTGTACTTCCAAATTAATATTTTTCACATATATCCAACCACATCTCTTGTCAATGAATGGTATATTTTTGAAATCACATTTACCTTTGGCATGCTTGAAATAATACATTCAAAAGTTTTCCCTGATATTTGTTACTAATGTGTCAAGTACACAACAAATATATAATATTGGGGAGTTGAGATTAAATTGTCCCGGTAATGGCTTGCTCTTTATCGTAAATGGTAGCCCAGGGTTCTTCGCCTTCCACGACCTCTAGCCAAGTACCTAAAACTCACTCAGAACTTATCTTCAATTGATCCCACATGAGTGCAAATTCGAAAATTAATTATTGGTAGTGATGGTTCAGCGGGGTGAATTGCACAAACGCTATAGCATACCTATTGGTTGGATATGTAGGATCAAAATCAAATATGTCCCTGAAACTTTTTTAGGCTATCAAAGAGCGAGGATCAACCATTATAAGACCCTTCAATCTATGTTTTTCATTAAGTAGAATTCTAATGAAAAATTCCAGCCACTTTTTTCTATTAAGGGATACAACAAATCCAATATCATTTGAGCATAATTAACACCCAAGTTGTTCTTCCTAAAATCACGTACCACATGTCATAAATGTTATCCATCAAAACCTACTTGTTCAGCTCCTCCGTGCATTTTTTAAAAACATTAATTTGTTATCTCGGCTCAACACCCAAAAATATAAGTTCTTAATTAAATGTGTTTGACCCTCGCTTACATGTGTTAGAAACTTGAAAGTTTGGAGTTTTAATATCGTAAGTTCCTTATGTAATTTTTAAAAAATTTGGATATGGATATAAGTAATTTTCTTAGTGTAATTCATAGAAAAATAAGTGCCATGAAGTTTCTTTATGTGGAGTATATGTGTTATGTATGGTCTAATCCAAGATCAATGGCTTGAAATGTTACATCAAATCATTGACACAAAAAAGAAGCATTATAAAGGCCTTGAGTGACAAAATCAAGACCCTGATAGGAACGATCTAAAGGGCTTGAGTGACAGAGTCAAGGCCTTGACATATTCAGTTGCGATCTGAAGGCCCTGAGTGTTCAGAGTCAAGGCCTTGATATGACTAGACATATAGATATATTTATATTATTATTTAAATAAGAGTAAGGATTATTCTTATGTAAATAATACTCCCTCCTTCCTTTTCAATTGTTTACATTTTTTAGAGAGTGTCTGACACGTATTTTAAGGTGCATATAAAGTATAGTTCTGTAATTTTTTTTTATAATTTTGTTTTTCTGAATAAAAATTAAAACATTCAACTTTTATTCAGAAAAATAAAATTGTAAAAATAAGTTACAGAACTATACTTTTTATGCACCTTAAAATGTGTGTCGGACACTTCCTCAAAAATGTAAACAATTGGAAGGGACTGAGGGAGTATTAATTAGGCTTCAAAATATTTATTTTTAAATGATACTATATATATGTTCTTTGATATAAAAATAAAAGGATGAAGGGAAAGGACAAGAATCCTTGCTAGCCTCCCTTTTTCTCTCTTCAAAATATAAAACATATACATAGATTTTCGGATGAATTGAGGTGTCATCATTTTTGAACTTTGCCGGCCTGTGACGGATATTTCTATTGCTGTATTAACCTAGAAGTTAATTTACGGTAGCCCAGCACATCATAGGCGAGGCAAGTATATCTTCAAAAACAGTCACGTCTTATACAATATTCTTATCTAATATTAGACCTATAATATAGATAAACTTTATTTCTTGTTATTGTTAAGTATTGCAATTTCTGAATATCGAATTCGTTTGACCTTCGTGATTTATTTTGTTAATTGATTTTGATTACCTATTCTTAAATTATGATTTATATTGAATATAATTACCCAATTACGTCATTCAAGATGGTGAATGAAATTGTCTTTACTTCTCGTGGTTAACCTTTTGATGGTATTGTACCCACCATTAATTGGGCCACTTAACGATTTTCACGGCCTATTAATCTTTCGGGTATGTCTGGCAAGTTCGATAGGGGTTCTGGTTTTTCTCGTTGTTAGAAAAAGATGAAACCATTGTTAATGGTTAAGGGTCTAGGGTTGGTGATGCAGTATAACCTACATGTTTTTAATAAAGATAAAGCCGAGATTATAACAGCTTATGTTATGTGCAGAGAGAAAGATAGAATGGCAAGGGCACAATTCTTGCAGCCTTAGCTTACACTCTATTTCATGTTTATTTATCAAAGGCCTATAATGCTAAGGTTTTGCGAAAGATGCTTGATTGGACACATAATATTGTCTCGCAAGATCAAAAAAGGTATCACGTGTCTAAGTTCCTTGACTTGAAGCTTATAGACTCTAAGTCCATGACTGAACAGGTGAACGAATTTTAGATGATTATACATACTTTAAAGGAGTTCGGTGTGGATCTTCCTATAAAGTTTTAGGTGATTTATATGATTAAAAAACTTCTGAAGTCTTGGGAAGAGTTCTCTCTTTTCATGATAAAACAGAAGGGAAAGATTACTTGGACTAGTCTGATGTTTGATATTTGTATGCAAGAGCAGCACAAGTCTAAACAGGGTTATTTGATGCCGGTTATAAGTGGGAGTGTGAAGATAAACATCGTGACAACTGATCAGAAATGAAAGCTAGCTAGTAAGAAAAGTAACGGTAACTCAGAAAATAAAAAGAACAAGGCTAAAACCAAAGATAAATAAACCATGTTAGTCTTGTGGACAGATAGGTCGTTGGAGTAAAGATTATTCTAAAAAAATCTGATGTAGTGGCTCAGGCAAATACCGTGATTGGGACTGCAACCATTGGTGTGCCTATAGCTAATATGGTTATTGGTGAAGCACATGCTTTTGTAATCAATGAAGGGTATGTTACCAATACACCTATAATATTATTTATTTATCTTCCTAGAGAGTGGTTGATTGATACTGCAGCTAATGTGCCCATTTCTGCTGACAAAACTCTATTTGTATCTTATCAACTGGCTCATAAAAGGACAGTGACTATGGGGAATGGTAGTGTTGTAGGCGTGTTCTATCCCTAATTAGAGTGCATCATATTCCTAACATTCGTAAAAATATTGTTAGTTGATCTTATTTAGTTAAGGATGATTTTGAACTTTTTTGAAGTGTAATAAAGTAGTTATCACTCAAACTGGTGATCATGGGCAAAGGTTATTTTTCGGATGTTTTATTTTTTATTAATGTTGAGCCTATTATTAACGGTTTGGTTAATGAAATTGTTGCTTCTTCTATTAATTACGTTGAATCGTCTAATTTTTGGCACTCTCGTCTTTGTCATTTAATTTTTGGTTCTCTAATGAATATGATAAATTTAGAGTTGATTCTAGAGTATGCAATTAGTAAGAAATCTAGGTGTCCAGTATTTGTCTCTTCTAAAATCAATAAGAAAACCATTTCATAATGTTGTAAGAGATTCTGAAATTTTGGATTTAGTTCATACTGACATATGTGAATTTAATGACTTGTTTAATAAAGATAATAAATGATATTTTATTACCTTTATTGATGATTGTAGTAGATACTATTATTTTTATTTGCTTAGATATAGGGATGAAGCACTTGATAAGTTCATTATGTATAAAAGTTAGTCATTTTTATCTTCTGAAAAGGTTCCGTCTATATTTCTTGTATTTTTGATATTTTTGTATGCTTTTGAATTGGTTTAGTTTTAGATATTTTTTTATCTACAACAATATAGAAAAGATACGGGTGAAAAAATATATAAACTTGATATGGTATGAGCTTTTCATCCCAAATGTACAATTAAGTATTTCAAATGTATAAGATGACCCCATAGCATTGCAGTACATAGTATTTATGTATAAAATAAAAATATGGCCTTATCTAACAAAGTATTAAGGAGAAATCAACTATAAACAATTTTTGAACACTTTTAACAAAAACTTCAAGAGTTACAATTCTTGGTAATAACTAAAATAATTTATTAAAACACTATGTATATATGAACATGGTTTACTTGAATTTAATATTGTTTTCTTTCTTCACATTCATTTGTCTAATAGTGATTTGGGATTTGGGTAATTTGGCAGCATCAACTCTGTAAAAACTGGCTTGCAACCATTGGGGCTAATCAATTGCCCTTTTGCACGTGCAATAGGAGGTTGGATGTATAGGCACAGTCCTTCCAGTCTCATGTGTCATGATCTTTAAAACGTGTTAGTAGGATCCAATTTCATGAGCATGTGTTTGGTTGGTTGTAACAAAGGTGGAAAACACTTGCCCAATTCAATTTCGAGTGTAACCCTTACCACATAAAAAAATATTTAATATTTTGCATCAATTTATTAAATTGTATACGATACCTATCATATACAAGTAATCCTTAGTATTGTGGAGCATTTTCTTCATTGTTTCACTGCAAATAGGAACACAAGCATATTATGTAAAGATTTTGGAAGGAAATATTCACCATTATATTAAAAAGATAATAAATAGAGCTTAATATTGAATAAGAAGGTTATCAACTAGTTTTTCATCCACCTACCAAAAAGCCAATTCAAAATTAATACACCAATAATGTAATTGGGCTCAAACAACAAACTTTAATATAAATATTAATTTCTCTAATACTTATATTTGATTTTTTCTATCTTTTGACTTTAGTTAATTTGTAAAAATGTGGCAGAATGAAAGAAAAAATCAAGAATAACATTTTTTTATAAGAACAATCATATTCACTTTCTCTATGTCCATTATCCATTATAAACAACAACTATCAAATAATTCTATCCAAATTGTCCGATCTCTTTTTTTGACAAATATGGCCACTACCTACGAAGACACAAAAAATCTCTTTTCAATAAACTGTTGTATAGAAATTTAAAAAATATCAACATACAATACTTGTATGGGTTAAAAAGGATAACCAGACCCAAAATACAACATATCAAATCTTAAAGGTAGGTTGAAAAACAAAGAAAATGGAAATAAGCAATAAAAAACAAAATATATGGAAATATGGGATACTCAGTCACAAAAATATGATGGCTTGTGATGGCTTCTCAATTAGGAACTTCAGGTCACTTACACATTTGTCTCCTTCAATATAGTAAAATAAACCTCTAATTTTAAAAGACAAAAGGGGTGACTTTATGGTTTTCCCTATGTTCAATACTCAAATAACATTTATTTTAGATATCATAAAACTATAAGACAAGATAAGGGAGATGTTGTAAACATATGACTAGTGGTGTATGGTTATGAACTAAATAATGAAGATTCTAGAATATACTAGTAGGGGAGGTTTTGTTTTTAAAATTTTATATACAAGTTTCTAGAATGGACTAGAAATAGTAAATCATCTTATTATCTTGATGGGTTGCTATCCAAAATACTTTTTTTCTTGGACCCTTGTTTGTCTTGGGGTTGGACCTTCCTTTAAAGAGTATATTTCTTTGGCTCGTTATTATTGTGATTTTACCTACAAGATTATTTTCTTAACCTTAACTACACTGGCTTAAAAGCTATACATGTTAATACGGAAAATCACAGCATGTTCATTTAATGCATTATGTTTTTTAATCTAACTAATTTAATTTTTTAATAGTTTTTTATTTTTAATTAATATATTTTAACTTATGTTAATAAGCTTTCAAAATAAAATTGGTATAATAATTTATGTTGGTAAAAACTCTAATTTGTGCCACTAGTTGGGAATGGGATTAGATTGAAGGAGAATCATTGAATACCATATTGTCTACTTGTAAACCAATACATTCAGTAATATCACAGTCAAAATGATTAATTAGAATGGTTGGTTTAAGGGAATGAGTCATTCATTTAGGATAGTAATTTTAAAAAAATGTTATTTTCCATAGATTTGAATATCTAAGTTTTTACTAACCACCAATCTTAGAAACTATATATAAAATATATACCTAAAGGCTGTTTGAGGAGGCTAAGATATATGCACATCATTAGTAGCTAACTATTAATTCTTAAAATTATTTCTTTTATTACATATCTATGAAGGATTTTGTAAAAAATAATGGAGAAAATGATTAAACACACCACCTATATTCCTATATTGTCTATCAAAAATTTGAATTTGGAATCATTTCTTAGTCCAATAACTCTAGCATTTGGAACTAGGTTTTCAACTCTCGTTATAGGTCAAACCCTTTAAAACCATGTACTTTTTTCCATATAATTTAATTACCTTATTATATTATATATTTTATATCTAACATTTTGTTAATAGTTAAAATGCCAACAAAATAGCACACCATTTACCAAATTTAGGTTTATGTTCACATTTTGTTAATTTGTAATTGCAAGTAATTCTTGGTATTTATTTTTAAATTCTAAAATCATTACTACCCATTTTAATAACACTCACATATATATTTTTTTTAACTTTGTCCAAATCTTTCTTGGTAACCTTTCATATGTGTTTTATATTACAATATTAATATAAGAATAATGGGTTTGTTTGATTGTTTAGTTAAGACCTTCCAACAAAATTTAACACTTTCTAAATATTATAACTTAAAAAAATTATTAATTATTTTTACTAAGTATGTACATGTTAAAAAGACTTATATCATGAATTAATTTATATTAAAGGTTGAGGAGTTACGGGTAGGTTTGGGTTAGGCTTGGGCGCGTTGGGTTGAGTTGGGCTTGGTGAATTCAACCTCTCTCTTGGATGCTGGGTTAAAAGGGAAGGGTTCATCCTTTTCTATTCTCGATGAAGAGTTACTGGTGAAGGTTTGGTAACTTAAATTTGAATTTTTTTTTAAAAAAATTATTGTTATTATAATTGTTCATGTATTAAATCATAAAATTTTCAAAATTATGTTTAAATTAAAGAAAGAATTATTTGAAAACAAAATATATTTACATTAAAATATGTAAGTTTGATTAAATAACTAATTAACTACATAACATATGTAATGTATTAAATTATAATAAACTATATTTTCTAAGTAAGTTATCTATGTAATAAAGTAACTTAAAATAATCAGGAGTCCGGTAATGTGTATTGAGATATTAAATTATAAAATTATATATTTGAATGAGTAAAAAATGAGAAACAAGGCTATTGCTATAACCCTAAACTAGCCAATAACCATCAACAACACCCGTATTTGTGGCCTTGAAACACATTCTATTTTTGCGAGCGAGGATTGGCTCAGTTGGTTAAAGAGGGGATAACTATCCTCTTGGTCACAAGTTCGAATCTCATAGGAGGAGAATTTATGATTATGCCTCCTGGCCAGAGCATATCGCTTAAATGCAGTTTACCTTGGTTCATGTGGTTTGCAAGCTATTGTGTGACCCTATAGAGTTTACCTAGTGCACACCCGAAGGTTAGCGGGTGCGGGTTACATAACACTCTCGGTGCGGGTTACATAACACTCTATTTTCTATTAGTCCACAATGCTCGCAAACACCCTCTTGCCCCCTGAATCCCGACCCTCCCTTTCAAAAAAATTCTTACAGTCTGGGCTAGTCCACACCATTGGAGACAAACAACACTCACCCTTATTTGAAGATAACAAAAATAAAGTATATTAATCACATACCTTAGAGTTTAAAATGTACGTCCACTTAAGTTTGGGATTTATGGGTACAAATGTTAATACTTTAAGAGCCAAAATAACAAATTATGTAGCAATTCATATATGGTAAGTTTGGGATCTATGGGTACAAATCTTAATACTTTAAGGGCCAAAACAACAAATTATGTAGCAATTCATATATGGTTGAAGCTATTAGCTTTGAAGATTTTTAAGCCACTACTAGAAAGAGATTTTATATATCGGGTAAACAATGATGTGTATGTAAAAAAGGACAGATGTATTCGTGACTGATGTTAAAGTTAATTTTACATAGACATCGGTTTTTACCTGATGTCTAAAGTAGTCGTATACAACACTTTGGGAAGATTTCTAATGTCTTAGAATATTTTTATAAATTTCAGACATCGTTTATTTATATGTAACTCATATGAAAAATACAGTTTAACATCAATTCCTGTAGGTAACCGTTGTTATAGGTGTTATATAATATAGGTTTCGTTTAAATTTATGTTGTTAAATCGCCTTATTCACATCATTTATTGTTTTATAATTAATGTATCAAACACGTTTTAACAATAAATATTTGAATTTTTACTAATCTTTGGTGCTATTGGAGAATGTATTTAACCATAATACTGAAAAAACTTAAGTCCCAAAACTCAACCAATATATATATATATATTAGCTAGTTGAATTCAATATAAATAAATAAGATAGCTTAATTTGTACAATCAACCCGAAAAATATTCTAACCAAAATATGTATATCATCCTAGACATACTATTCCCATGATAAGTACAACTTATCTCATCAAATTGTAAACATCAACCAGAGTACTAACTTAACCAGTACACGATACTTATTGACATGAATAAACACTACTTAGTTGATCAAGATCACAAGCTTTAATAGTAGTGGCCTTGAGAAATCTCTTGAAGAAGACAGAGGTCTGTGCTCCATCCTTCCTACAACTACCAGAGTTCCGTGAAATATAAAGAAATAATAAAATAAAATTTCAACTAAAATTGATAGGATTGTAGTAATGATGATCATTAATTACTTAAATATTTGTAGTGTGCACACACTAATGTAAAGCGGTGCTCGTACCCTTGTCTTAAAATTAAATTTAAGAATCCAGCAAAATATACTAGTAAAGAATGTTATAATTTGTAATAGTTCAAAGGATGAGCCCAGTGTTGTACATCCAAGATAATTATATTTCACAAGAGCCTTAAGTTAATAAGCCAAAAGAAAACATATAAAATCAGAAAGTACCTCAATTCTCACCTTTACAAACTGCAAACTCTTCCCATTTCCTAAATGAAATCGAAAAGGTAACAAAGACATAAAGTTTGGAAGCAGAAATTATCATCTAGTATACAATTAGGTTATTAACATGCCTTCTGTGAATAAGATCATGAATATATAAATAAAGAATGGCCATATAATACGCCACAAGTGCACATAGGTAACCCTTACTATACAGTTGCATAAGGCCTAAATGGTGTTGCATAAGGTTATAGGCAACACCAGGGTGGGGTTGCTAATGTGGATGTGGTTGTAGAGCCTTAAGGCAACGAATTATGCAACACTAGAAAGCGTTGCATTATGCGTCTTTTGCAACAGTAAAAGCGTACAATGACAACAACAGTTAGTGTTTCATAAAATGAAGTCACATCACCACTGTGTCCTACGTGGCAAGTGACACGTCATATTTCCACGTCAGTAGTGGCCTCTACTTTGGGAGCCACTTTTGCCACGTCAGCAGTGGGTCCCACAATGTGTAGTGCAACACTGATTTTAGTCATCTGCAACACCATTGTTATTAATATGCAACATTATGTTTAGTATTACGCAACACCGTATATAGTCAAATGCAACACTACAAAAATAAAATTTTTGAAATAATTGTTCTTCTTTTACATTATTCCTGCCAAACAAGGCATCCAACATTCAATACAACAAGCATCTAATGAAACTTAAAACTTATTAAACCGGTTCTAAAGTCTTATCAACAAGCATAGATGAAATCGGATACATACTTTGGTTCTAACTATCAAAGTACATAATTTCTAACTTCAAAAGGGCAAAAATATCAAAATACTCGATAGTGAAAGATATATGATAGTAAACACTTTTCCTACATCAAGGAGAACGATATTCAACCATGTTAGTAAGCACTGCTATGATCATAGGAATGTTCTAGAGCACAACCATGTTAGTAAAAATTTTATACATGAATTTCCTGAGCCAATCATCCTCCAGATCTCGGAAATTCTAAATTCTTTTCTTAAAATGCTCCTCCATCCTTGAAATTTGATGACACGCATATTTCCAAACATCAAAATTATGCGGGCTCGGAGGAAGGTTGCAGGAAGAATAGGCTCCTACGCAAAGCTTGAACAGAAGGGTTAGAACATAAAACTATGTGGGTATAATATATACATTATTTGCTTATTCAATCTGAAGAACAAGATATATTACGGTTACATAAATTATATTAAATGAAGTTTACAGTAATTTGACATACTGAATCTAGCATACGATGAAAAAAAGGAATTCAGCGGGCATGCCATGGGGTTCAAAAAATTAAAAAAATAAGATAATATAAGGAAATAAAAGAGCAGTAAAACATAACATATTAACAACATCTCATTCACATATAAACGTTAAAAGTAGAAGTGGTTGAGAGTAAGAAAAAACAGAAATCGAAAATAGAGGTTATGGATTTAAATATTTGTGGCTCTGTTTTGCTACTTGCTCTAAACCAAAAAGGTCTTGAACAATAAATATTCTACTTAGTGTATACACTTCTTTTGTCCATAAAAAAAACTGAGGATTCGAGTTTCTTATGCTTTTTATGTTCCTTAATTTAAAGTGTATTTAAAAACTGAACATTAAGGACAAACTTACTGTTCTACGTATCTTTACTATTACAGGGTGGCAAGCAATCAACACTTGAAATTAAGATGATGACTAATACTCGAACTTGTCACCTTTAAAATTAATGGATACTCTGATGGACAGTGAACTATAATAGCTGTCTTTTTAAGGAGAGACCAAATACAATATGAACTCTCTCATTTAAATCTCTAACAGGAGGACTCTCTCACTTTTTTGGATGCTATGACAAAAAAATGATACAATTTTTCCAGAACCTTGTAATAGTATCCTTATCCTTCATTAGACTGATCACTCTTTTAAACTCTGTGGTTGAAACTGTGTCGATTATATTGCTTCCAAGTAGAGTGAAAGAACCATTATCATAATAAATTCTGACTTTTGTATATGATACAACCCAGACTCTGATTATTTCTTTAGCTAGCTGCTGAAAATATTCTTCATCTGTGAGGTACCAATTTAGTGGAAGAAAGTAAGTTTAATCATAGCAATTCCATAATGATCACTCAGTAACTAGCAGTTTCTTCCAACAAATTTAAAGTGTGTCTTCATGGAAGGTTTATATGAAGGTAGGGTTGTGATTTTTCTTCAAGCTTGTTTGAGTGGAAGTGATTGGAATTTTGAGAAGTGAGTTTGCAGTTGGCTTGTATAGAAATTTTGGCTTTGAGGTGAGAGATGGTTGAGTGTTTGAGCTAAGAGATTTGGTAGGTTGAGATTTTATCATTTGTATTTGTAGGGTTTATTGGTGTGGTCCTGGATTGTCTTCCTTCTTTTTCCTCCTTCTTTCATCTCCTTTCTTCTTGTCATCATCCTTCTTCTCATCCTTCTTTTTATCCTTGTGGCCAGTTGCTCTTGAAGATTGACTTAGATTTGAGTTAGAAGGTTTCTGCTCATCATGCTTCTGCTCATCATCATCCTTGTGATCTTTTAAACTAAATTGAGCAGTTGGCAATATAGTGTCACGATTCAGCAAGTATCTGTATAAGATCTTTATCATCTCCAAATCTTCAGCGTTCTTGTTCTTTTTGTATTTTAGATCAGATTGAATAGTCATGATTGTCTTCATATTTGATCTAACAAAAATTTTAGGAATAGTAAGTTATTTGTATTGTTTGGTTCTTGGGCAGATGTAGGACACTCCTTTGTTTAGATATAGATAGGCTTCAGGAAAAGCTGCTATCTGTGCATTTTTAAGCTCATGAAGAAGTTGAGTGTCCTCTGTGATGACTACATGCACTTTGTCAATCACAACATCTAGCTCAGATGCCCTTAGTATGTTAAGATTTGACATAGATACTTGAAGGCATTTATCCACACCATTAACATTGACGTTGACAATAATCCTCTTCTTTAAGTAATTTTCAACATTCACAACCACTGCCTTGGTAGAATTGATAGTTTTGGCCAATGCTCTTTTGTATGTTATATAGTTATTTTGAAGAGACATCCTCGGGACTACAAGAAGTTCACTGAATTCTTGATCTTGATATGGTCCTTCTGCAACCTTGACGAGTCATTCTTTTCCTACATCTTGAAATTGTTGAGTTTGTGAAAAACTTTGGCCAACCTGAATAGGCTCCTTAGATTTAGATTTAGCATCCCTGGATTGTTGAATCATAACCTTAATCTCCCTTTAGTCTTGATAACAGGCATGAGTAGGGGAGTTCATAATTTTGGCCTTATTTCTTCCGGTAGGGAAGGCAGTGGTATGTTGAGCTTCCCCGTGATGGCTCCCAAAGCAACAGAGTTTTACATTTAAAGATGCTTGTGAGAGTCCATCAGGGTTTTAATATCTGTCTCTTGACTTTGCACCAAGGATGTAAGAGCTTGAACTTGGGAACTTAGTTAGTCATTGGAAGGTTTGAGAGAAGAAACTTGATATTGCAGTTCTTGAACTTGTAGTGTGGATGAAGATTGAGATGTGGAGGAAGTAGAAACCCCAAAAGTGTCCTCTACAACCTTTTGAATTTCATCCATGGGCAAGGCTGAAGGAGTGTATCTTCTAGAGTGCATTTGATCCATCTTCAGTCTTGTGTCATTAGAGTGAATGATATGATTTTGAACTTGTTCATTCAGGGCCACAAATAAGGTCTTGAGATTCTTAACACTTGTTTCCATTCCACTGAGATCATACATTGGTATCTGGTCAGCAAAGTTTTTGAATTTGTTTTTCATCTCAGTTTGAGAAGGAATGATTTCCAATATTTATACTTTCCTCTCGATTCTCTTTCCTTAAATAATTGGGAATATTTGACTCGTTAAACTGGAATGAATTAAATTTTAATATTTATTTACCGATTAACATAAATTATTTAAAACCACATAATAAAGAATTTGTTGACATAAATATCTACCGCGAAAATCTCAGATAGTACATTGTGAGCACAATTGTTGGTATAGAATCAAAGTACCCCCACTTTCGATGTAAACAAAATATGGGCTATACTGCTCATATGGCAAAAATATGGGCCCGCCTATTGATGTGGAGTCACCATGTCGGAACATGTGCTGATTTGACTTCAAATATTATGAAACACCAACCTATGATGCCTTTATTAACAAGTAGTGTTTGAATATTTGTATAATAAAAGAATTTTTGGGTATTAAAAAGGTATTGTATGTTACGTGTCAAATGCCCCTGCCCAACTGGCAACAAGAGCTTGGTTTTGACTTTCACCTTTAGTATTAATATTTAAGATGATATCCGTAGCAAAGAAAAATTGCCTATAAACAATTGGGGAGTCATTTTAAAAAGTAATGGTAATTAGAAATTAACTCAAGTAGTGGGGAGTGGGGACTTACCAAAAATTATCGATCTAAATACAAAAGTATGACGACAAAAGACTAAATTCACTAACGAAGATAAGGGTTGATTCCATAAAAGTATTTAAATACGATTCTTAATCTAACAATAGTAGTTCTCGTAAACTCGAATGACGATAGAGTGAGTCATTCTACTTGAGATACAGTTAGAGTTTTTAGGAAGAGAAGGGAGATATTCAATCTTTCGGAGATGGGACTCATATGTGAGGTTATGGATATAACGATACAAGTCAGAGATCACTTCACTCTTTTGAACTCTTCCCTCAAGAAAACTAATGCCAGCCTTCAGCCTGTGATTTTGTACAAGTGATTTCTGTACAATTACTTGGTCGCACTTAAGTAAAAGTTGATCAAAAGTTACAACAAAGTTTGTAAATCATAAATTAATATTGTTATGACACATTATTTATTAAAAATCTACAATATTTTCCTCTTGAATCATCGTGGTTGAATATATCATCCATTGGAAAGTTATCATCTAACTCGTCTAACATCAACAACTTTCAACATCTTATCTCCTATGATCTCGTATATACCATCTTTCACCATCATACAAGAACATGAGATTTTTGTGAAAATAGGGCCTTTAACGACCGCAATTTTGATCGTTATAAGGCCTAACTTGGTCGGTATTTAAAAATAATAACTCGATACCGTGACGGTTAGATTTTATACTCGTTATTTACTATTTTTAGTCAAATTTTATGTCAACTAACCCAGACTACTGCCATGTGTGCAACTAATACCAACACCTGGTGTTACATACCTTAGGATTTATGGGTAAAATATTAATACTTTAAGCGTCAAAAGGTCCAAAAGTCTTTTAAAATTTATCAAACAAGTTTTCAAAAGTTCACCTACCTATATTTCAGTTTTTGAATAAAAAACTTTTATCTTTTATGCCACTGATATTCCAAACACATCCTAAGCTAAGGCTAAGGGCTCCTGCTACACACATAAAGAAATTACATACAATTTAGCAAACAAAAAATTTTGTAGTCCCATAAGGTTGAAGTTGTTAGCTCTCAAGATTCCCAGGACAGTAAACACTCATCCCATAAATAAAGTCATCAAAACTAATGCAGTGTGTTCTTCTTTTGTGACATTTTTAATTTCTGATAATGTTGTTAATCATGTTTTATGGGCCACCCCTTTACTATCCCATGGAGCTCAACCATTCCCCAAATTCATCTTTATAAACATTTATGTTCACAAATTTGTTTTTATTCTATTTCTTTGCATCTTTGTCAAATATTAAACAATTGTCCCTTTTTATTTTCTAAGATATTTTTTCCTAATTGTCTTCCACCCCTCCTTTTTTGTTGCCTAATATATATTTTTTGTTAATTGTCTTCCATGTGAATTCATGAGTAAATATTACAAATTGACGAATAATTCATTAATTTTACCCTTTATCTTTGGGTGCATGTATCAATCTGATCTCATTAAATTCAATAGCTCGATGGGAAATTGGAGGAAATAACATAAAAGAGTATCAAAGGAGGTAGTGTTATCCTTGTGATGTAATACATATTACGGGAATAATACTGATTTTTGACTGACAAAATAAGTGGGCTATGACCAATTTTGGTTGAAAATAAGCCATTTCCTACCTATTTGCTTTGTTCGAACGAGTCAAGTGGCAAATAATGAGTCAGTCATTTATAATTGTCAAAATTGACATAAAAATCGCTCATTTATGACTATTTTTATTTCTTAAATTTTGGCCCCACAAAATGGCATGGCTGTATTAAGGCAAATGTGAGCCAACACCTAGACACGTAACCACTATAAGATAACTAACTAACATTTTAGCTTCTTTTATTTTTCAAGTTACCATGTGATGGTCCAACTTTTGCCTATTTAGCATGTTGATGACACAACCCCCAACGCATCCCTCCACAGTCCCCAATTCAAATGAAGCCTTATAGTGGTTGGGGAAAGTCATCAAAACTAATGTAGTGTGTTGTTCTTTTGTGATGTTATTAATTTCATTTAATGTTGTTAATCATGTTTTATGGGCCACCCCTTTACTCTACCATGGAGCTCAACCAATCCCCAAATTCATCTTTATAAACATTTATGTTCACATAATTTTTTATTCTATTTCTTGGCATCTTTGTCGAATATTAAACAATTATCCCTTTTTATTTTCTAAGATATTTTTTCCTTATTGTCTTCCACCCCTTCTTTTTTGTTGCTTAATATATTTTTTGTTAATTGTCTAAAATACAGTATCTGAGGATTGTGTAACCCTTATGATAAAATATAGTATGGGAAAAATACTAATTTTCGACTTACAAAATAAGTGAGCTATGACTAATTTTGGTTGAAAATAAGGCATTTTTTACCTATTTGCTTTGTTGAAACGATTCAAGTGGCAAATAATGAGTCACTCATTTATAATCGTCAAAACTGACCTAAAAATTGCTCATTTATGACTTTTTTAGTTTCTTAAATTTTGGCCGCACAAAGGGGTGGCTGTATAGAGGCAAGTGTGAACCAAGGCCGAGACACATAACCACGTAGGATAACTGATAAACATTTTAGCTACTTTTATTTCTCAAGTTACCACCTGATCGTCCAACTTTTGCATATTTAGCATGTCAACCACACATAGGCATTAAAGTACAATTAATGAGGTATCATCGCCTCAAGTCACAGACCTCACTACAAACTTTGAGGACATCTACATACAATATAATTACAGTTTAAAAAAATATTATAATATTTTTTATAATATTTTTTAGTATTTAAAACTTTAAGGCATGAGTCGTATATTTTATTTAACTTTTTTGTAATTTTGTTTTGAGGACACATTAATTACCTACGTAATTATGATATTAAATTTATTTTTTATAAGGCAAAAAGTACCTATAACATGATATATATGTTTTTACTCATCACATTTTGTTTAACTTTATAAAAAAATAATTTTTAATTTTAATCAAAATTATATTTGAAGTAATACATTGTATGGTTTTTAGTGAATATTATAACATTTTTTTGGAACAATACAACCTTTTTTACGAAACCCAATAAGGTGTTACGTAAAATATAATATTATCTCAAAAAATAACTAACATGAACAAATTTTAAAAAAAATCAAACTATATAATAAAATGGGAAAATTTTCAAATAACATTTAAAATTTGGTGAACACAACAATTTTTCTACACAACATTATAAACATACTCTAAAATTTAATTATATTATCTTTTCAATCATAAAAGTAACTAAAACATAAATAAAAATTAATATAATTTTAAAAGTGTATTCTTGAAAAAAAAAGAGACGATAGTTAGATAATATATACTTAAAGTAACACGTGCATGTGACTAGTTTCTAATTTTAAAGAATTCTTTACAGAGGTTTACGCGTAGGTGATCAGGTTGCGGGGTTAATGCGCATAATCCGATCCGATATTAAACGGATACAACCAAAATTGGAATGTGGTTTGCGATTAAAGTTCATCTACCTTAGAAATTCGCAGGTTATGGGTTGATTTTGGTTTAACTTTATCACGATATGATCCAAACCGCATCAATTTACCAACATATATACACACGATTTTATACTTGTGATTATACAAAGTAAAATAATTATGTCCAATAATCAAAAACTAAATTTGAGTTAGATCTCATCAAATTATCATCAACTCATCATATGTTTCAAAGTATTTTATATTATTTTTGCATTACATTTGTTGTTGCAACTAAATTGATCAACATGTTTATTAAACGTAAGTTATTTGCAATTAATACTACTGATTTACTTTACTATGAAAGATTTCATAATGATACTAATAATTATGTAAATTTTAAGTGGAAACGTTTAAATAAAAGAGATGTTATTTTATTTACCGAGTTCACTACTAAAAAATGTCATAAACCGTTAAAATCCGCTAAACCGAACCGAATGGTTTGGTTTTACTGGGATACGAGGTTCGGGTTGGTTTGAATGTTTTTAAAAATCACAGTTATACGGTCTGGTTCTGTTTTAACATGTAACGCGAACCAAATCAAACCGCGATCACTTATATTTACCCCTATATATAACTATATATTTGTATTATATATAATGTGTTAAGTTTTAAGTCTTGAATTTCTAATATTATACTCCCGGTGTTCCAATCAATTCTTAATATTTGAAATAGAGTGCTCGACACGCATTTTGAGGCTCTTATATATTATAGTTACATAGCTTATTTTTAAGATTTTTTTTTTAATAAAAATTTGAACATTTGATTTTTTTCCAACAAAAAAAGTTTTTAAATAATTTATGTGTATATATATATGTATGTATATATATAAATTTAGTCAATGAATGGTATATAATTAATATATATATATATATTTGGTCAATGAATGGTATATTTTTTAAACCACTTTTAAAACCTTATAGGTGTTTGGAATAATACTTTAAAAAGATTTTGTAGAAGTTTGTTACTAATTTTCCAAGAACAGAATAAATGTGTGGTGTTCGACAGTTAAGATTAAATTTCCTTAAGAATGTGTTGATTTTGATCGGTAATGATAGCCCAAGGGTTTTTCTCCTTCCACGACTAATACCAAAACCCGCTCAAAACATGTAGTATCAATAAAATGGCACAAACGACATAATATACCTATTGGTTCGATATGTAGTATCAAACACAACAATACAAAATTTTTTATTAGATATCAAAGAACAAGGATCAACCCATATAAGACCATTCAATTTTTTTTCATCAAGTAGAATTCTAATGAAAAATTTCCATCACTTTTTTTTAAGCGATACAACAAATGTAATCTTGCTTAAGCATCATTAACACCCAAGTTGCCCTTCCTAAAATCATGTACCACGTTTTTTCAATGTTGGCCATCAAAACCTACTTTTCCTGCTCATTCGTGCATCTTGTCAAAAATATTCATTTGTTATCTCAATTGGACACCTGAACATGTAAGTTCTTAATTAAATTCCTTTGGGCCACCGTTACATGTGTTAGAAAATTGAATGTTTGGAGCTTTATTATTATAGGCTCTTTACGTAATTTTTAAAAAAAAATTAATATGGATCTATGCAATTTTCTTAGTGTAATCCATTGAGAAAGAAGTGAAAAGATACTTCTTTCTGTGGATTATATGTGTTTTGTACGGTCTAAGTTAGGATTAAGGGCTTTAGATTCTTCCTAAAGACCTTGAAACAAAAAGAATCATTCCAAAGGCCTGCAACAACATAGTCAAGGCCTTGACAGAAACAATCTTAAGGTCTTGACACATTCAATTGTGATATTAAGGTATTGAGTGTCCAGAGTGAAAGTCTTGATCTTAGTAGGCACATATATATATATTTATATATTAATATGTAAATAAGATTAAGGATTATTGTTATGTAAATAATGATAATTAGCCCTCTAATATATATATATATATGATGCTATATATACTCCTTGACAGAAAAATAAAAGAATAAAGGGAAATGAGAAGAACCTTAGCTACATCTCTTTTTCTCTCTACCAAATATACATACATATACTCAGATTTTCGAAGAATTGAGGTGTGATTGTTGTTCAACTTTGTCAACTTTTTCGGTATGTGACAAATTTTTGTGTTATTATTTTATCCTAAAAGTGAATTCGTGGCATCCTAACACAACATAGATGGGGCAAATATCTCTTCAAGATCAGTCATGTCTTTTGCAAGATTTAGTGACTCAGCTATTATACAATATTAAATACAATATAAATAAGCTTTCTTTCTCGTTATTGTTTAATATTATTATTTTTATTTATTTAATTTGTTTGACCATTATGACTTGTTTTGTTAGTTGGTTTTTATTGCCAATTCTTGAACTACAATTTATTTTGAATATAATTACCCTATTGTTGCATGTGTTAATATTTTCCAATAATCTAGAAGAGATATTTTTATTATATTCTACTAATCGTGTAGTTCAAGATGGTGAACGAAACTATTTTATTTCTAGTGGTTAATTTTTTGCCAGTACTAGTGGTACTGTACCCATCACTGTTGGGCCACGTATCGTTTTCCATACTCCATTAATCTTTTAGGTATGCTTAAAAAGTTTGGTGGAGGTTCCGGTTTGTCTATGTGGTAGAAAAAGATGAAATTATGGTTAACGATTAATGGTTTATGGGCAATGATATAATATAACCCACATGTTGTTGTTGATCTTGATTTAATTAGATTTCTTAACCACCAAAAAATTCCTTATCCAAATACCCCAAAACTTTCTTTGATCCTCCTACTAAACCTTTTATCCAAATTAAAGTTTTCACTTTCTTGGATTGTGAGTGTTAGTGTAAATGAATTTGGGGAAAAAGGAAGGGATTTTGGTAAATATATAGAGATTACTCCTTTAAAATTACTTATAAATAAATATTTAACCATGGTTAACAAATAAAGAGATAAATATCCACTAATTTCTAGAATTGTCTAGGAAGTACAATTTATATATATATATTCTAATATTTAGTTATCATTCTTTCTAAATTTACTAACAATAATAGGATAGAAGAATATAATATATAATGATGATAATAATAATAATAATAATAATAATATTAATAATAATATTAATGATGATGATGATAATAATAATAATATAATAATAATATAATAATAATAATAATAATGATAATATTGGCACCCATACAATTTCTTAAATAGAAAAAAATATAAATAAAATTTGTACTCGAAATAATCGCAATTCGAGTTTTTTTTATCATATTACTAAATAAATATAAAATTAATTAAAGAATAATTACTAGAGCACAAATCTTAGGATATTCAAGAAATTTATTAATGCAATATTAGGATTCCAAAGCTAACACTTATTTTAGCTAAATAGATAGCTACACTCACAATTATTTTCCCCATAAAAAATATCATTATAAAATAATCAAATAACATGATTATAAGAACTTTTAAATTCTTCAATACACTCGGTTATAATTATAGAATAATAATGCCATTCTTTATTTTTCAGAAAATAAATAATTATTTAAATAGTTTCCCAGAACTTAATAATCTCATACCTATTTAAATCCCTACAAAATATTTAACGACCCAATAAGTATATAATTAAATATCATTGGGAATTAATTAATCAATAATACTCTAATAAACTAATCGATGTTCACACTTGCGATGTTCACACTTGCGATTCTAAAAATTTAATCATAATTAAATTAATTCACACACTTACGTTAAATCATAAATCGCGATAACAAGAGTTACTTACTTAAAATTTCTCAGGCCTTACAATTTTTGAGCGGTTTATTTACTACGAATTTTGCAAGTTAGCTCGCAAAAGAAAAATAATCCTTTAAAGATCATTTTAAAATACTTGGTCATTATAATAAATCTAACAATCATTTTTCAAAAGTCTCTAGAACTATACTAGAGATAATAAAACAAGTTTTGAGATTTGAATATACTCTGCTGATTTTATATAAATATTTTATGACCAAATAGACGCTATTTTTTAAACTATAATTCATTTAAAAATATTAAAAAAAATCCGCTAACCACAAAATCAATCACATATGATTAGGATAAAATATATTCACCTTCTCAAGCTTGGAAAATCTCATATCCACAAAATTTTTATTTAATCTCTATTTATATAATTATTCTTCTTAATTAACAATCAGAAAATAATTTAATGGTCGGCCAAATTTGAATATTTTAACTCGACTAATCACATAAACACATAGAACTCTTTTTATGTTTTACTACATTTATACTTTCCTCTCGATTTTCTTTCCTTAAATAATTCAGAATATTTGACTCGTCAAAGTGGAATGAATTAAATTTTAATATTTATTCACTAATTCACATAAATTATATAAAACCACATAATAAACAATTTATTGACATAAATATCTATCGGGAAAATCTCATATAGTACATTGTGAGCACAATTGTTAGTATGACATCAAAGTGCTCCCACTGTTGATATAAACAAAATATGGGTTATACTGCTCATATGGAAAAAATATGAGCCCGCCTATTAACCTAGAGTCACCTTGTCGGAACATGTGCTGATTTGGCTTCAAATACTATGAAACACCAACCTATGATGCCTGTATGAACAAGTAGTGTTTGAATATTGGTATAATAAAATAATTTTTGGGTATTAAAAAGGTATTGTGTGTTATGTGTCACATGTCACGGCCCTACTGGCAATAAGAGCTTGGTGTTGCCTTTCACCTTTAGCAATAATATTTAAGATGATATCAATAGCAAAGAAGAATTGCCTATAAACAATTGCGGAGTCGTGTGAAAAAGTAATGGTAATTAGAAATTAACTCAAGTAGTGGGGAGTGGGGACTTACCAAAAATTATCGATCTAAATACAAAAGTACAAAGGTAAAAGACTAAATCCACTAACGAAGATAAGAGTTTATTCCATAAAAGTATTTAAATATGATTCTTAATCTAACAATAGTAGTTCTCGTAAACTCAAATGACGATATATTGAGTCATTCTACTTGAGATAGAGTTAGAGTTGTTAGGAAGAAAAGGGAGATATTCAATCTTTCGGAGATGAAACTCATATGTGAGGTTATGGATATAACGATACAAGTCAGAGATCACTTCACTCTCGTGAACTCTTCCCTCAAGAAAACTAATGTGAGCCTTCAGCCTGTGATTTTGTACAAGTGATTTCTCTAAAATTACTTGGTCGCACATAAGTAAAACTTGATCAAAAGTTGCAACAAAGTTTGTAGATCAAAAATTGATATTGTTATAACACATTATTTATTAAAAATCTACAATATTTTCCTCTTGAATCAGCGTGGTTAAACATATCATCCATTGGAAAGTTATCATCTAACCCGTACAACATCAATAACTTTCGGCATCTTGTCTCCTATGATCTCGTATATACCATCTTTCACCATCATACAAGAACATGAGATTTTTGTGAAAAGAGGGCCTTTAACGACCGCAATTTTGATTGTTATAAGGCCCAACTTGTTCGGTATTAAAAAATAACGACTCGATACCGTGACGGTCAGATTCCCTACTCGTTATTTACTAATTTTAGTCAAATTTTACGTCGACTAACCCAGACTACTGCCACGTGTGTAACTAATACCAACCCAGACTACATACCTTAGGATTTATGGGTAAAATATTAATACTTTAAGTGTCAAAAGGTCAATAAATCTTTCAGTTCTTTAATAAAAAAAATATTTCAGTTCTTTAATAAAAAAATTTGTCTTTTATGCCACTAATATTCCAAACACATCCTAAGTTAAGTCTAAGGGCTCATACTGCACATATGAAGAAATTACATACAATTTAGCAAACCAAAAATTCTATAGCAATTCCCATAAGGTTGAGGCTGTTTGCTCTCAAGATTTTCAAACTGAGTTTCATCTTTGTTATTAAAATTTCCAAGACGACAAACGCTCATCCCATAAATAAAGAGTAGTTGGAGAAAGTCATCAAAACTAATGCAGTGTGTTCTTCTTTTGTGACATTTTTAATTTCTTGTAATGTTGTTAATCATGTTTTATGGGCCACCCCTTTACTCTCCCATGCAGCTCAACCATTCCCCAAATTCATCTTTATAAATATTTATGTTCACATATTTTTTAATTCTATTTATTGGCATCTTTGTCAAATATTAAATAATCGTCCCTTTTTATTTTCTAAGATATTTTTTCCTAATTGTCTTCCACCCCTCCTTTTTTTGTTGCTTAATATATTTTTTGTTAATTTTCTTTCATGTGAATTCACGAGTAAATATTACAAATTGATGAATAATTCATAAATTTTACCCTTTACCTTTGGGTGCAATCTGATCTTATTAAATTCAATAGCTCGTGGGGAAATGAGAGTAAATAACATAAAACAGTTTTTAAGGAGGTATTGTAACCCTTGTGATATAGTATATTAAGGGAAAAATACTGATTTTTGAGTGACAAAATAAGTGGGCTATGACCATTTTTGGTTGAAAATAAACCATTTCCTACCTACTTGCTTTATTCGAACTAGTCAAGTGGTAAATAATGAGTTAGTCTTTTATAATTTTCAAAATTGACCAAAAATCGCTCATTTATGACTTTTTTAGTTTTTTAAATTTTGGCCCCACAAAATTGCATGACTGTATTGAGGCAAGTGTGAGCAACGCCAAGACACATAACCACATAAGATAACTTACTAACATTTTAGCTACTTTTATTTCACAAGTTACCATCTGATGGCCCAACTTTTGCCAATTTAGCATGTCGACCACACAAGTGTGTTAAAAATTAGTTTTTTGACATTAACTGACCACCTTCTTAAGAATTTAGTAGCTTTTATTGTTGAAGTTGGTTGTAAATAGTATATTGTTGGGAGTATTTCAACACTTTTTTTTGGCTTTTGGTTGTTTATACTATATTCAAAAGATATTCTTTGGTCGATATTCTAATTTTCATATTTCATGTTGAATCATTTTTATTGCATATTTTACACAGACATCACATGGAAACATAACAACGCATATGTTTTAATGATGAAAACTGAATACAAGTATGCAAAAATCCCTTTCATAGTCACTCACTTCAAAGAATATGAGTTCATTTGTTTTTGAAGTAAGAAAATGACTTTATTAGGTGCTACAATTCTTTGGTGCAATTTGTACTTTTATTAAGTGCTTTAATTCTTTGGTACAATTTGTGAGTTTGGCATTGACCATATGTTAATGTTTTATTTTAATTACCAAAATGAGTGTAGTCAAAATTCAAAAACTCTTTTGCTACATAAAAAACTCAACATTCTACTTTTATGTAAAATATAGGTGTGAGATTAAATTATTTAATTTTGAAATATAATTATTACGTCATAAGCTAGTGGTTGATAATTAATTAATACATAGGATCAAATATATATATAAATTCAATTAGTTGAATAGTTTGTGATGAGCAAACCCAAGTCAAAGAAATGGAAATAATTTAGGACAAAGAATATGATTCCAATAAGTATTATATATGGTGGGCTGAGTTCTATGGAGTCCACCTTTTTATTGGAGTCCTCGGAGTCCATCTACGTTCTGCAAATAAAATATATTGTAAAACGTGTTATTTTGCAAAACATGTTACACAAATAGCATAATTTCAACAAAATCATGCAAATCTCATATATTTACGGTACAATATGTATGTTCTGCAATATGTTCTGCAACATGAACATTTATGTTCTGCAAACTAAACATGTTTTGTAGAATATATATTTTTGCAATGTTCTGCTTGTAAAATGTATGCAATCTACAAGATTTTTGATAGAATAGTGATGTTTGTCGAAAAATAATATGTTTTGCAATATTTTAAGCTATATTTTACTTGCAAAACATATATGGACTCCGAGGACTCCAATTAAAGGTGGACTCCATAGAACTTTACTCTATATATGGTTTGCATTTTATATATATAACATAATATCTAGTAATAACGAAAAATTAAGATTCCAATTTGTGATAGTTATGATTAAATATAAAGTATATATTTTTATACTTTAGAATTTTTCAAGTCAATACTTTACTAGTTTTGAATAAAAATGCGGATATATATATTAATTTATTTAATTAAATATATATACATCATATTATAGATATATATTGTACTTCCAAATTAATATTTTTCACATATCTCCAACCACATATCTTGTCAATGAATGATATATTTTTGAAATCACATTTACCTTTGGCATGCTTGAAATAATACATTCAAAAGCTTTCCGTGATATTTGTTACTAATGTGTCAAGTACACAACAAATATATAATATTGGGGAGTTGAGATTAAATTGTGCGGGTAATGGCTTGCTCTTTATCGTAAATGGTAGCCCAGGGTTCTTCGCCTTCCACGACCTCTAGCCAAGTACCTAAAACTCACTCAGAACTTATCTTCAATTGATCCCACATGAGTGCAAATTCAAAAATTAATTATTGGTAGTGATGGTTCACCGGGGTGAATTGCACAAACGCTATAGCATACCTATTGGTTGGATATGTAGGATCAAAATCAAATACGTCCCTGAAACTTTTTTAGGCTATCAAAGAGCGAGGATCAACCATTATAAGATCCTTCAATCTATGTTTTTCATTAAGTAGAATTCTAATGAAAAATTCCCGCCACTTTCTTCTATTAAGGGATACAACAAATCCAATATCATTTGAGCATAATTAACACCCAAGTTGTTCTTCCTAAAATCACGTACCACATGTCATAAATGTTATCCATCAAAACCTACTTGTTGAGCTCCTCCGTGCATCTTTATAAAAACATTAATTTGTTGTCTCGGCTCGACAACCAAAAATGTAAGTTCTTAATTAAATGTGTTTGACCTTCGCTTACATGTGTCAGAAACTTGAAAGTTTGGAGTTTTAATATCGTAAGTTCCTTACGTAATTTTCAAAAAATTTGGATATGGATATAAGTAATTTTCTTGGTGTAATTTATAGAAAAATAAGTGCCATGATGTTTCTTTATGTGGAGTATATGTGTTACGTATGGTCTAATCCAAGATCAATGGCTTGAAATGCTACATCAAATCATTGACACAAAAAAGAAGCATTATAAAGGCCTTGAGTGACAAAATCAAGACCCTGATAGGAACGATCTAAAGGCATTGAGTGACAGAGTCAAGGCCTTGACATATTCAGTTGCGACCTGATGGCCCTGAGTGTCCATAGTCAAGGCATTGATATGAGTAGACATATAGATATATTTATATTATTATCTAAATAAGAGTAAGGATTATTCTTATGTAAATAATATTAATTAGGCTTCAAAATATTTATTTTTAAATTATACTATATATATGTTCTTTGATATAAAAATAAAAGGATGAAGGGAAAGGACAAGAATCCTTGCTAGCCTCCCTTTTTCTCTCTTCCAAATATAAAACATATACATAGATTTTCGGATGAATTGAGGTGTCATCAATTTGAACTTTACCGGCCTGTGATGGATTTTTCTATTGCTGCATTAACCTAGAAGTTAATTTACGGTAGCCCAGCACAGCATAGGTGGGGCGAGTATATCTTCAAGAACAGTCGCGTCTTTTACAATATTATTATCTAATATTAAACCTATAATATAGATAAACTTTATTTCTTGTTATTGTTAAGTATTGCAATTTTTGAATATCGAATTCGTTTGACCTTCGTGATTTATTTTGTTAATTGATTTTGATTACCTATTCTTAAATTGTGATTTATATTGAATATAATTGCCCAATTACGTCATTCAAGATGGTGAATGAAATTGTCTTTACTTCTCGTGGTTAACCTTTTGATGGTACTATACCCACCATTAATTGGGCCACTTAACGATTTTCACGGCCTATTAATCTTTCGGGTATGTCTAGCGAGTTCGATGGGGGTTCTGGTTTTTCTCGTTGTTAGAAAAAGATGAAACTGTTGTTAACGGTCAAGGGTCTAGGGTTGGTGATGCAGTATAACCTACATGTTATTAATAAAGATAAAGCCGAGACTATAACAGCTTATGTTATGTGCACAAAGAAAGATAGAATGGCAAGGGCACAATTCTTGCAGCCTTAGCTTACACTCTATTTCATGTTTATTTATCAAAGGCCTATAATGCTAAGGTTTTGCGAAAGATGCTTGATTGGACACATAATATTGTCTCGCGAGGTCAAAAAAGGTATCACGTGTCTAAGTTCCTTGACTTGAAGCTTATAGACTCTAAATCCATGACTGAACAGGTGAACAAATTTTAGAAGATTATACATACTTTAAAGGAGTTCGGTGTGGATCTTCCTAAAAAGTTTTAGGTGATTTATATGATTAAAAAACTTCTGAAGTCTTGGGAAGGGTTCTCTCTTTTCATGATAAAATAGAAGGGATAGATTACTTGGACTAGTCTGATGTTTGATATTTGTATGCAAGAGCAGCACAAGTCTAAACAGGGTTATTTGATGCCAGTTATAAGTGGGAGTGTGAAGATAAACATCGTGACAACTGATCAGAAATGAAAGCTAGCTAGTAAGAAAAGTAACAGTAACTCAGACAATGAAAAGAACTAGGCTAAAACCAAAGATAAATAAACCATGTTAGTCTTGTGGACAGATAGGTCATTGGAGTAAAGATTATTCTAAGAAAATATGATGTAGTGGCTCAGGCAAATACCTTGATTGGGACTTCAACCATTGTTGTGCCTATAGCTAATATGGTTATTGGTGAAGCACATGCTTTTGTAATCAATGAAGGGTATGTTACCAATACACCTATAATATTATTTATTTATCTTCCTAAAGAGTGGCTGATTGATACTGCAGCTAATGTGCCAATTTGTGCTGACAAAACTCTATTTGTATCTTATCAACTGGCTCATAAAAGGACAGTGACTATGGGGAATGCCAGTGTTGTAGGCGTGTTCTATCCCTGATTAGAGTGCATCATATTCCTAATATTCGTAAAAATATTGTTAGTGGATCTTATTTATTAAGGATGATTTTGAACTTTTTTGAAGTGTAATAAAGTAGTTATGACTCAAACTGGTGTAATCTTGGGCAAAGGTTATTTTTTGGATGTTTTATTTTTTATTAATGTTGAGCCTATGATTAACGGTTTGGTTAATGAAATTGTTGCTTCTTCTGTTAATTACGTTGAATCGTCTAATTTTTGGCACTCTCGTCTTGGTCATTTAATTTTTGGTTCTCTAATGAATATGATAAATTTAGAGTTGATTCTAGAGCATGCAATTAGTAACAAATCTAGTTGTCCAATATTTGTCTCTTCTAAAATCAATAAGAAAACCATTTCATAATGTTGTAAGGGATTCTGAAATTTTGGATTTAGTCCATACTGACATATGTGAATTTAATGACTTGTTTAATAAAGATAATAAATGATATTTTATTACCTTTATTGATGATTGTAGTAGATACTATTATTTTTATTTGCTTAGATATAAGGATGAAGCACTTGATAAGTTCATTATGTATAAAAGTTAGTCATTTTTATCTTCTAAAAAGGTTCGGTCATATTTCTTGTAGTGAATAGAATAAACTATCCTAATTCATATTTTTTTTAAAGAAATTAGAATAAAAGAATTTAAATACTTAAGTTACATAGGACCCAACAATTAGTTCTATCATTATATCATATAATAGAACTTTAAAACTTTTGAATTTTTTTATCCTCGAAATGGATTCTTGCCACAAGCATTTATAGGTGGAGATAAATACAAAACACATATGTAAAAGCTTACAATGAAATGAGCTATTATTCAAATAAAGTTCTAATGAAATTTTAAATCAAACCTCAATATGAGAGGCAATATAAATTTTTAAGGATGAAGTGATATAACTAGACTTTTATGTTTTATTAAGTCATGTAGGTGATTGGTTATTTGGTGCTCAAGAATTTGCATAAGTATTTAGTAGTAGCATCATTGATGAGTGTCCTAGATATTTGTTTTTGTCCAACTTGGTCGAATATGAAGTCACAAAAATTGACCACAAAATACTTCATTTAGCAAATTGAAGATCACTTTACTAATAACATCTTACATTATACTTTTCATTGGACTTTTTCCGGTTATGGAGGGGCATGTGATAGCATGACCTAATTTCTAAAACTCTGGTATGCCCCCATATGCCCACACAAGCAATTAATTGGTTCCACAATTATCTACTTAGATTTAACTAAATAACATTAGATAAGAATTTGTAAAATAATCAAGAAATATTTCATTTTTAAAATTTTTACTTAAATATATATCTTTTTTTTACTACATAAGATTGAAATATATATAAATATTTCACTTTTGTGTTTCATTTTTTATATTTTTGTACGATTTTGAATTGGTTTAGTTTTAGATATTTTTATATTTACAACAATATAGAAAACATATGGGTGGAAAAAGATATAAACTTGATATGGTATGAGTTTTTCATCCCAAATGTACAATTAAGTATTTCAAATGAATAAGATGACCCCATAACATTGCAGTACATAGTATTTATGTATAAAATAAAAATATGGCCTTATCTAACAAAGTATTAAGGAGAAATCAACTATAAACAATTTTTTAACACCCTACCAGTCAATCTTTCAACCAAGACAACCAAGGCTCACTTTTAACAAAAGTTTCAAGAGTTACAATTCTTGGTAATAACTAAAATAATTTATTAAAACACTATGTATATATGAACATGGTTTACTTAAAGTTATTATTGTTTTCTTTCTTCACATTCATTTGTCTAATAGTGATTTGGGATTTGGGTATTAATCTGGCAGCATCAACTCTATAAGAACTGGCTTGCAACCATTGGGCTAATCAATTGCCCTTTTGCACGTGTAGCAGGTTGGATGTATAGGCACAGTCCTTCCAGTCTCATGTGTCATGATCTTCAAAACCTGTTAGTAGGATCCAATTTCATGAGCATGTGTTTGGTTGGTTGTAACAAAGGTGGAAAATACTTGTCCAATTCAATTTGGGGTGTAACATTACCAGATAAAAAGAATATTTAATATTTTGCATCAATTTATTAAATTGTATACAATACCTATCATATACAAGTAATCTTTACTATTGTGAAGCATTTTCTTCATTGTTTCACTGAACACAAACATATTATGTAAAGATTTTGGAAGGAAATATTTACCATTATGTTAAAAAGATAATAAATAGAGATTAATATTGAATAAGAAGGTTATCAACTAGTTTTTCATCCACCTACCAAAAAGTCAATCCAAAATTAATAGACCAATAATGTAATTGGGCTCAAACAACAAACTTTAATATAATTAATAATTTCTCTAATACTTATATTTGATTTTTTCTATTTTTTGACTTTAATTAATTTGTAAAAATGTGGTAGAATGAAAGAAAAAATCAAGAATAACATTTTTTTATGAGAACAAACATATTCACTTTCTCTATGACCATTATCCATTGTAAACAACAACTACCAAATAATTCTATCCAAATTGTCCCATCTCTTTTTTTGACAAATATGGCGAGGACCTACGAGGACACAGAAAATCTCTTTTAAATCAACTGTTGTATAGAAATTTAAAAAATATCAACACACAATACTTGTATGGGTTAAAAAAGATAACCAGACCCAAAATACAACATATCAAATCTTAAAGGTAGGTTGAAAAAAATGGAAATAAGCAATAAAAAACAAAATATATGAAAATATCGGATACTCAGTCACAAAAATATACATGGGCACCCCTGTGTATATTAATGATGGCTTCTCAATTAGGAACTTGATGTCACTTACACATTTGTCTCCTTGAATATAGTAAAATAAACCTCTAATTTTAAAAGACAAAAGAGGTGGATTTATGGTTTTTCCTATGTTCAATACTCAAAATAACATTTATTTTAGATATCATAAAACTATAAGACAAGATAAGGGAGATGTTGTAAACATATGACTAGTGGTGTATGGTTATGAACTAAATAATAAAGATTCTAGAATGTACTAGTAGAATGTATATGGAAACCTTGCAATTTCTCTTGATAAAGTATAGTCTAGTGGATCATGGCCTTGAATATAATAGATCTTTTTCCAGTGCTTCGGAGTTAATTTAAAACTTTATTAAAAATATTTACTGTTTAAGTAGTTAATTAACAATTGGCATCGGTTTTTAAAATAAAAAGTTTAAAACGACAAATGTTTTCTTAAATAGTGGATCTGGACTGAGACGCAAGTCATTTCCGCTCTTCATTTGTAGGCTTAAAAGTTGCCTAGGGATCCCATTAATGTTCTAGAACCCAGCGAGGTTCGGGATTACTTCGCGGCTGATCACCGGCTGTAATCCGTAGCGTCATAAAATGGTTTTTGATACAGAAATGGTTTTGAATTGTTTTATTACAAATAAATGATGCCATCACTCAAAAGTTTATATCTTTCTATTATTAGCTCTACCTTCACATTGTTATTCTTATATCTCGATTTATGTTTTGTATTATATTGTATAGCACTTGTTGAGCATTTGGTTCACTACTTGCTTTCACCCTGATATTTCAGCTAGCAGATATAGTTATATTGAAGTAGACAGTGCATAAGACTTGTGATGCCGATGCATATGTTCGAGCTCAGGTAGATTAGTGATCATTTTGTGTGAGGACTCGATATTAGAAATCAGGTTGAATAGTTTATAGTTTTGGGCTGTTCCAAACCCTAAACTGTAAGATCTTGGATTCGGTTGTATTTACTTTCTTTTGTTATCTATTGTAATAATTTGTATAGTATATTGTTAAGTCGGGGCGTGACAGGTTTTTGTATCAGACCTACGGTTTAGAGTCCCTGGATAGCCCAAATAGGTTATAGGATATATGTATAAGTTATAGGATATTTTGCGAGAGAGTAGGTTAAGCGAATCTAATAATGGAGAAAATGATTCAACACACCACCTATATTCCTATATTGTCTATCAAAAACTTGAATTTGGAATCATTTCTTAGTCCAATAACTATAGCATTTGGAACTAGGTTTTCAGCTCTAGTTATAGGTCAAACCCTTTAAAACCATGTACTTTTTTCCATATAATTTAATTACCTTATTATATTATGTATGTTATATTTAACATTTTGTTAATAGTTAAAAGACCAACAAAATAGCACACCATTTACCAAATTTAGGTTTATGTTCAGATTTTGTTAATTTGTAATTACAAGTAATTCTTGATATTTATTTTTAAGTTCTAAAATCATTACTACCCATTTTAATAACACTCACATATATATATTTTTTAACTTTGTCCAAATCTTTCTTGGTAACGTTTCATATGTGTTTTATATTACAATATTAATATAAGAATAATGGGTTTGTTAATGGGTTTGTTTGATTGTTTAGTTAAGACCTTCCAACAAAATTTAACACTTTCTAAATATTATAACTTAAAAAAATTATTAATTATTTTTACTAAGCATGTACATGTTAAAAACACTTATATCATGAATTAATTTAGATTAAAGGTTGAGGAGTTACCGTAGATTTGGGTTAGGCTTGGGGGAGTTGGGTTGAGTTGGGTTTGGTGGGTTCAACCTGTCTCTTGGATGCTCCGTTAAAAGGGAAGGGTTCATCCTTGTATATTGTGGATGAAGAGTTACTAGTGAAGGTTTGGTAACTAAAATTTGAGTTTAAAAAAAAATTAATTATTATAATTGTTAATGTATTAAATCAAAAAAATTTCAAAATTATGTTTAAATTAAAGAAAGAATTATTTGAAAACAAAATTTGTTACATTAAAATGTATAAGTTTGATTAAATAACTAATTAACTATATAACATATGTAATGTATTAAATTATAATAAATTATATTCTCTAAGTAAGTTATCTATATAATAAAGTAACTTAAAATTATCAGGAGTCGCGTGATGTGCATTGAGATATTAAATTATAAAATTATATATTTGAATGAGTAAAAAATGAGAAACAAGGCTATTGCTATAAACCTAAACTAGCGCATAACCATCAACAACACCCCTATTTGTGGCCTTGAAACACATTCTATTTTCGCCCGCGAGGGTTGGCTCAGTTGGTTAAAGAGGGGATAACTATCCTCTTGGTCACAGGTTCGAATCTCACACGAGGAGAATTTATGATTATGCCTCCTGAGTCAGAGCATGTCGCTTAAATGCGGTTTACCTTGGTTCACGTGATTTGCAAGTTATTGCGTGAGCCTATAGGGTTTACCTAGTGCACACCCGAAGGGTAGGGGCTGCGGGTTACATAACACTCTATTTTCTATTAGTCCACAACCCTCACAAACACCCTCTTGCCCGTGAATCCCGACCCTCCCTTTCAAAAAATTCCTTACAACTTAAGTTTGAGATTTATGGGTACAAATGTTAATACTTTAAGGGCCAAAACAACAAATTATGTAGCAATTCCTATATGGTAAGTTTGGGATCTATGGGTACAAATATTAATACTTTAAGGGCCAAAACAACAAATTATGTAGCAATTCATATATGGTTGAAGTTGTTAGCTTTGAATATTTTCAAGCCACTACTAGAAAGAGATTTTATATATTGGGTAAACAACGATGTGTATATAAAAATGGATCGTGACTGATGTTAAAGTTAATTTTACATAGACATCGGTTTTACATGATGTCTAAAGTAGTCTTATACAACACTTTTGGAAGATTTCTAATGTCTTATAATATTTTTATAAATTTCAGATATCGTTTATTTATATGTAACTGGTACGAAAAATACAGTTTACCATTAATTCATGTAGGTAACCGTTGTTATAGGTGTTATATAATATCGGTTTTGTTTAAATTTATGTTGTTAAATAGCCTTATTCACATTGTTTATTGTTTTATAATTAATGTATCAAACACGTTTTAACAATATATATTTGAATTTTTACTAATCTTTGGTTCTATTGGAGAATGTATTTAACCATAATACTGTCAAAACTTAAGTCCCAAAATATACTAGTAGAGAATGTTATAATTTGTAATAGTTGAAAGGATCAGCCCTGTGTTGTACAACCAAGATAATTATATTTCACAAGAGCATTAAGTTAATAAGCCAAAAGAAAACATAAAAAATCACAAAGTACCTCAATTCTGACCTTTACAAACTGCAAACTCTTCCCATTTCCTAAATTAAATCGAAAAGGTAACAAAGATATAAAGTTTGGAAGCAGAAATTATCATCTAGTATACAATTAGGTTATTAACATGCCTTCTGTGAATAAGATCATGAATATATAAATAAAGAATAGCCATATACTACGCCACAAGTGCACATAGGTAATCCCTACTATACAGTTGAGTAAGGCCTAAATGGTGTTGCATAAGGTAATAGGCAACACCAGGCAGGGGTTGCCAATGTGGACGTGGCCGTAGAGCCTTAAGGCAACGAATTATGCAACACTAGAAAGCGTTGCATTATGCGTATTTTGCAACAGTAAAAGCATACAATGACAATAACTGTTATTGTCGCATAAAATGAAGTCACATCACCACTGTGTCCTACGTGGCAAGTGACACGTCATATTTCCACATCAGTAGTGGCCCCTACTTTGACACGTCAGCAAGGGGTCCCACATTTTCCACATTAGCGGTGGGAGCCACTTTTGCCACGTCAGCAGTGGTCCTACAATGTGTAATGCAACACTGATTTTAGTCATCTGCAACACCATTGTTATTAATATTCAACATCATGTTTAGTATTACGCAACACCGTATAGAGTCAAATGCAACACTACAAAAATAAATTTTTTGAAATAATTGTTCTGCTTTTACATTATTCCTGCCAAATAAGGCATCCAACATTCAATATAACATGCATCTAACGAAACTTAAAACTTATTAAACCGGTTCTAAAGTCTTATCAAAAAGCATAGATGAAACCAGATACATACTTTGGTTCTAACTATCAAAGTACATAATTTCTAACTTCAAAAGAGCAAAAATATCAAAATACTCAATAATGAAAGATATATGATAGTAAACACTTTTCCTACATCAAGGAGAACGACATTCAACCAAAGTACAAGTCCAAATGTAAGCACTGCCATGATCATAGGAATGTTCTAGAGCATAACCATGTTAGTAAAAAATTTATACATGAATTTCCTGAGCCAATCATCCTCCAGATCTCGTAAATTCTAAATTCTTTTCTTAAAATGCTCCTCCATGCTTGAAATTTGATGGCATACATATTTCCAAGCATTAAAATTGTGCGTGTTCAGAGGAAGGTTGCAGGAAGAACAGGCTCCTACGCAAAGCTTGAACAGAAGGGTTAGAACATAAAACTATATGGGTATAATTTATACATTATTTGCTTATTCAATCTGAAAAATGACATATATTACGGTTACATAAATTATATTAAATGAAGTTTACAGTAATTTGACATACTGAATCTGGCATACGATGAAAAAAAGGAATTCAGTAGGCATGCCATGGGGTTCAAAAAATTAAAAAGAATAAGATAATATAAGGAAATAAAAGAGTTGTAAAACATAACATATTAACAACATCTCATTCACATATAAATGTTAAAAGTAGAAGTGGTTAAGAGCAAGTAAAAAATAGAAATCAAAAAGAGAGGTTATGGATTTAAATTTTTGTTGCTCTGTTTTGCTACTTGCTCTAAACCAAAAAGTTGTTGAACAGTAAATATTCTACTTAGTGTATACACTTCTTCTGTCCATAAAAAAGCTGAGGATTTGAATTTCTTATGCTTTTTATGTTCCTTAATTTAAAGTGTATTTAAACACTGAACATTAAGGACAAACTTACTGTTCTACGTATCCTTACTATTACAGGGTGCAAAGTTTTATAAATACAAGCACTCAACACCTGAAATTAAGATGATGACTAATACCATAACTTGTCACCCTTTAAAATCAATGGATATTCTGATGGACAGTGAATTATAATAGCTGTCTTTTTAAGGAGAGACCAAATGCAATATGAACACTCTCATTTAAAGCTCTAACGGGAGGACTCTCTCACCTTGTTGGATGCTATGACAAAGAAATGAT
The DNA here is from genome assembly GCF_009905375.1 of Apium graveolens. Lineage (NCBI taxonomy): Eukaryota > Viridiplantae > Streptophyta > Magnoliopsida > Apiales > Apiaceae > Apium > Apium graveolens. The sequence continues at coordinate 164,188 of NW_027418334.1, forward strand.
ACAATTTATATAACAAGATATAAAAACACGTAACCAAGGCTGCGTACACACTTTGGTAAAGTATCAATTAAATCAGTTATGTTGATGTGCTTACAAGATATAAACAAGTAACTGTTAACAGAGCAGCACGAAGGCTTGCTGAATAGAAGATTACCAATGGGTGGTACTTAGTTTTGTTACACTTAAAATAACCCACGACTCAATCTTGTTACATCCGAAATCTGATAAATTTTCTTTGTGGCCACCATGGGAGTAAAGCAGCTCAGGAGGGCCATCTTTCACTTTTCCCTCCAATTGTTCATCTCTTATACTGCAAGAATAGAATGTACATAATTCTTGTAAGTTAGGATATATTGAAGGGAAAAAAAACTACGGTCGCGCATCATTAATCTCAAATGCACCTAATTGTATTTTAATACGGAGTGACTTTCTAATATGCAAAACATGTTATTACTGATATTTCAACCAATTTTTAAAAATTCCAAATCGACGATATACAAAACACCAATAGATACAGTAGTTATAGAGTTGTTGATAATGTGATTTTCTTTCATTTTATAACAAGCAAATGGAAGCAAGAAAATTTAGGTGTTCTGTTGTTCAGATCTTCTTTTAATTTTGCATAAGGAGAAGTCATTGTATCAATATCCTAGTCCTTGGCGCCAAACACTAGCCCTTTGGTCAGTTTACTGAAAACTAGAAACTATTGCAAGAGGGAATTGCAATCATGGGTGAATCTACACTGAAAAATGAGTAGAATACTATAAAATCAGGTCACAGCACAGTATAAACTATGATGATGGAAGATAAACAGATATATATTTCTACATTTTAGAGTACCTGCTCAAATCCAGACCATCAACCTCCTATCACCAGAAGAAGATGCTAGCACTATTTCATGATTTGGATCTCATTCTACCGGATATACTTCCTCTCTATACAAAAACATCAGGTAAGCCATATCTTCCTCCATCAATAAGACTTGAAAAATGGTAAACAGTCGTGGGCGGGTAATAACTTATACTATAATATTATGATTTAAGGGTGAGGGTGGTTGATAGATTGTTGACACAGCACAAAGTTCACCAAATGTGGCTTCTGAACAAAATCATTAAGAGCGACTCCAAGAGAGTCCTAATGTAATCCTTAAAAATAATATTAAAATGATAGTTCTTGGTGATTAAAATTATTTTAAAATCCAACATTCACAAATTTCATTGGAACAATTCTTTCAACACTATGCATAAATGTCTCAATTAGGAAAAAACCGAAACAAAACGAACCACTAAATGCACGTAAATTATAAAAGACAAAAAAAAAACCTAATTCACTGAAGCCCTGGCCCTTGAAGAATACACCAAAACAACACTAACAACCAAAGTGAGAAGCTCACCTGCACAATTCACATTAACCACCATTAAAATCAAAATATATCAATTGATGATAAAATAAAATTATCTTTTATTCTCGTACACACATACACACATAAACTTGATCCATTCCTGATCTTTGTTCAACAACTCATACACAGAAAATATATAAGTACAGAAAATTAGTATTAACAACAACAAGCTTTCAGAGATTGAAAGCTAATAGAGCGAATCGCGCTTCTGGATTAATATAACCACATCTTCCATCTTCAGCGAAGTAATTTCGTCGTCTCCCATCGATCTCAAGCACGAATCTACAAACTTCTCCTATAAACTAAACTCCGACTACGGCACTGACAACACTGTCTTCTCCGACGATGAGATAAGCACTGATGCGGAAATGCGTTGGTGGTCGTGATGTGAAGGTGGAAGTGTGATATTGAGAAAGATATAATTGGAGGCCACTTATCTTGAGAGATATCAGGTGAGAAAGTGATATTTGGGGGAAATTTAAGTTTAATGAAATTTCAAATGGGAAAAAAATCCGCCCAATTTTTCGTTAAGGGGGGAAAATAGCCGTCCAAATATTTGGCTTCGGGAACTCTGCAAATCATCCGTAAGGTTGGATCGTCGAAAAATAATTTATAAAAATAGAATCACCACCCGTGACAAGACTTGGCAACAGGAACCCGTGTTGACCGTAATTTGACTTTATAAAAATACACGATATAAAATCTAATTTTTAAAAAAAAATTGTACATCTCCAAAATTAGTAGGTAACATCATCCGTATGGTTGGATCGTCGAACAATAATTTAAAAAAAATAGAATCACCACCCGGTACAAGACTTTGTAAAAGGAACCCGTGTTGGCTGTAATTTGACTATTATAATATAAATCTACATTTTTTTAAAAAAATTTATACATCTCTAAAATTAGTAGGTAACATCATCCGTACGGTTGGATCGTTGAACAAGAATTTTAAAAAAATAGAATCTCCACTCAGGACAAGACTTGGTTATAGGAACCCGTGTTGACCGTAATTTGACTATTATAAAAACACACGATGTAAAATCTAATTTTTTAAAAAAAAATTAGACATCTCTAAAATTAATAGGTATCATCATTCGTATGGTTGGATCGTTGAACAAAATTTTTAAAAAAAATAGAATCATCACTCGGGACAAGACTTGGTGATAGGAACCCGTGTTGACCGTAATATGACTATTATGAAAACACACGCTATAAAATCTAATTTTTTTTAAAAAACATTTAGACATCTCTGAATTTAGTAGGTATCATCATCCGTACAGTTGGATCGTTGAACAAAATTTTAAAAAAAATTGAATCACCGCCGAGAACAAGATTACGTAATGGGAACCCGTGTGCACCGTGGTTTGACTATTATAAAAGCACGTGATATAAAATTTATTTTTTAAAAAAAAAAATTACACACCTCTAAAACTAGTAGGAAATTACATTCGTACGGTTGGATCAATTAAAAATTATTTTTAAAAAATTAGAACACGAATATAACAAATAAATTTTAAGAATAGTACAATATCTAAGGCAACACTAAATAACCTACTGCAACACCAGAAAGCAAACACAACACCTGAAGTGCCACATTAGCTCACACGTCAGCTGCCACGTCAGCTCCCACGTTAGCAAGTGGCCCCCACTTCTGCCACGTCAGCACGCCACGTCAGCATTATGGGCCCCACGTGTGGGACCCACTAGTGCCACATCAGCATGTTGACGTGGCATGCCTCGCCAGCATGTTAACGTGGCATGCCACGTAAGTATGCCACATCATCAGTGGGTTCCACATCTGGGGCCCAAAATGCTGACGTGACATGCCACATCAGCATGCCATCTCAAATTTATTTTCCATGTAAGTATTTATTAAATAAAAAAAATCTAATGCAACGGTTTGACCTCTAGTGTTGCATGTTGCGCAACACTAACAGTTATTAGCAATGGTAGCTTCAATGTACTGCAACGCTTTCTCCACTGTGTTGCAATAAACTGAAAATTTTATAGATAATGCAACGCTTTTCGTGCAACGCTTTTCGTGCAACGCTGGATAAAAACCATTGCCTATGTGCACTTATGGCGTAGCGGCTAGACTGGAGAATTAAGTTTTTAATTATTAATTTTTTATTAAAGATTCTGCAACAAAGAAGTTGAATATATATTATCTTATTATTATTTTACCTTGATGGACTCTTATTTATATTTATTCAACAATTGACATAAAATACACGGCCTCGACATTAAATTGCATATTATAAATAATAGTCCAAAATAGAGCCAAAAAATTACTTCATACACTCTGAATCGATATTAAATTGCATATTATAAATAATAATGCAGAAAAGAGCCAAAAAATCACTTCATACACTCACACTTAAAAATGGTTTGAATTCAATTAATTAACTTTTAACCAATCAACCGAGGTCTCAAATTCTACCTACACAGTTTTATTGACCTCAACATCTACATAAAAGATCCTCTATATCAACCATAACTCACTTTATGATCAATTTAACAATCATTTAACAACCCACATAACAACTACAATTAATCACGGCATAATTGTTCGCACCAAAATAGTTGAGGTATTCATTATAACAACCACATATATACACACAAAAATAAAATTAAAGGCATATATAATATATATTTGGGATTCGAATGTAAGGGAAGAAAGAAGTCCGATAAAGGTGGTGTGTATACGGGTAATTTATTTGATGAATTTTTCAAAAGCAGCGGTGTAGTTCATGAGGTCACTTCACCATACACACATGAGTATAGTGGAGTGGCAGAATGAAAGAATAGAACCTTTTTTGATTTGATCAAGATTATTCTTATTAACTCCGGGTCGCCTAACTACATGTAAGGAGAGGCTCTGAATACGGCTTGGCATATTCTGAATAGAGTCCCTTTAAAATATTTGGAAAAGACACCTAATGAGTTATGGAAAAGTAAGAAAGCTAGTTTAAAATATCTTGGAGTGTGGGGTGCCTTGCAAGGGTAATTGTCCATTAACATAAAAGGAAGAAATTAGGATTGAGAATTGTTGATACTCTCTTTCTAGGTTATGGTTATTCCACTACTGCTACGAGATTGTTATTAATAAAATCTAACATTGATGGTATTTTGGTGAATACTATAGTTGAATTTCGTGATGAACCCTTCTTTAAGGACGTGTTTCCAATGAAAGAAGATATTCTTAAAGCATTTCTAATAATGATCCCACTTGCACATCGAGTTTCATTCATAATCAAATAGAATGGATGAAAAATGTGGGTCTTCTCCAGTAAAGTGGAGGAACCTAGAAGGAGTAAGCGTGCAAAGGTCTTCAAGGACTTTGGAAGTGATTTTATCACTTACAATGTTGAGGAAGAACATTTAACTTTCCGTTAGGCCATGAATTCTTCGGAGTCAAGGCACTGCAAAGGTGCTGTGAAAAATAAGATGGACTCTATTGTTTGTAACGGAACATGGGAGTTAGTTGATCTTCCTCCTGATATTCTACTATAGGATGTAACTAGATCTTCAAGAGAAAGTTGAACCCGGATGGCTCAACAGATAAGTATAAGGCTAGCCTGGTAGCTAAGGGCTTTAAGTAAAGAGAAGGCATTGACTAATTTGATACATATTCTACTAGTTCTAAAATGACTATAATCTAAATTCTTATAGCATTGGCATCCGCACATGGTCTTATCATTCATCAGATGGATGTAAAGACAACTTTTTTCATAATGACCTTGAACAAGAGATTTGCATGGATCAGCTGAGGGATTTGTTACTTCTGATAACGAAAGGAAAGTATATAAGTTTGTTAAGTCCATATATGGCCTAAAAGACGCACTTGTAAATTGGCACAAAAAATTTGATGAAACTATTTTATCTTTCATATTTTTAGTTAATAAAAGTGATTAATGTATCTACTATAAAGTTAGAAATACTGAAAGTATTTTGTTGTGCTTGTCTATGGATGATATTCTATTGTTTGAACCCAATATTGAGATCATTAATGAGATAAAAAGTTTCTTGAAAAAACACTTTAAAATGAAGGACATGGGTGAAGCTAGTGTAATTCTTGGGATCAAGTTAACTCAGTCAACTGATGGAATAACCTTGTCACAACTCATTATATAGTGAAATCTATACTTCAGAATTATAGTTATTCAAATTTAAGAATTTCTAGTATGTCGTTCGATCCTAAAGTTGACCTTGATAAGAATAGTTCAAGGGTTCTTGTATCTTAATTACGGTATTCTCAAATTATCAAAAATTCGCAATATCTTGCTAATATAACTAGACCAGATATCTCTTATATTATATGTTGTCCAGTAAAGTAATTGTTTAAGGGGGGTTAGATATAATTACTAAACAAATCGATGTATTATGAAAGTAAAGTAAGAACATACGAATCAAATAACAGTTTGTATTGATCTTTAATAAACTGTTACAAAACTCTCTCAAGAACAATATTCTTAAGAGCTGCTAGGTTATGTGAATACTCGAGATAAGCACATACAAATAATAACCTATTCTGTGTTTATATACTACACAGCTACAATCAATCCTCTATCAATTACAAGATGTGTTATAGTATATTTCTAACACTTTCTGTACATATCAAAATCAACTATGATCCTATAAATCAGCATCTTCTGATTTATCTCGCAGTCCTCACTTATCCTCCAAGTCATTCTCAATGGATAGCCAGATCAACGGATATATGACGGAGCTTCAACGGATAATCATTTGTATATAGCAATGGATGACTGAAGATTGTCAACGGATGATAATGAAGCTTCCAAGGGATAATCATATCACAGTAGTTGATCATATCTTGATTGTTAGACAGATCTTAATTATCGACTTAGCCAGTTCTCAACAATATTCCCGAATTTATGCTTTGCAGAATAAGAATAAATTCTAAATAAAATTGTCTAGTACGAAAATCCAGATAGACGAAATATGTAGTGTAAAACTTACTTTGTTTTAGACTTTGATCTTCATATTTCTTGATAAATTCTGCAGTATCGCTGAATAAAAACTTTAACTCTGTCATCAATCTTTTTCAACAGATCTTCTAACTTGATCTTCAAATATTCTCATGCTTTCTTTTATCAGATAATTGATAGATATAAGCTCTCAGTTTTTTGATTTGAGCTCTTTCTGTCATCATATCTTCCAGTGACACATAGAAAGTTTTTCTTCCACACTAGAAGAAACTGGTCAAAAGACATCGGTTATAAACCGATGTTAAAAGTTTTTAAAAGGGATGTCTTTGCATGTGTAGAGGTCCAGAGTTTTAGACATCAGTTTTAGACTAATGTCTAAGATACCAGTATACAACAATTCTAACTTAGAAATTGATGTCTTTTTTATAATATATTAATTTTAACACATGATCGCGATTTCAATAATAGTTTATCCTTTAATTTCTTTCAATTTAAGCATGTCACACACAAAGAAAAAAAAGACAAAGACAACGTTTATGAAAATTAGGACGTCGTAAATAAGTACTTTTAACATCTGTTAATTTATGAAATGATGTAAATTATAATATTAGACAGCATTTATGTAAACTTGTATTTACACTACGCCATAGATGGCCTAAATGAACATTTAAGTAGGGGTCTTAGATTATGTTAGTATATATGTGAAATTTTCACCCTATCACAATACCAACATTATGCGGGATACTAAAGCTATAGTATTGTGTTGCCATAGGCCACTAAGGTGTTAGGTACAGGTAACCTGATATAATGTGTTGCTATAGACTAAGAATAAAAAATTAAATTTAAACCAAAAATTAAAGTTGTATTTAAAAATATTTTATTTGGATAAAATAATTCATTGATTTGTCTTAAAAAAGTAAGATTATATCAAGTAATAATATTTTATTTGAATATAAAATTCATAAATTTTATTGTGTTACTACAAATTATGAAAAAAAGTAAATTTTAATTTTAACTTTATGAAAAATAATCGGTTAAAACTAAATGATGTTAAAAACTAATTTTAATTTTAGTATCAAAACTAATAATTAAATTTTAATTTAAATCACTAAAATATATTTTTAGAAAATAACATTGTGTAATAAGCTTGCATTTTTTAAATTAGTTAAAGTAATAAATAATTAAAATATGTGCAGTTTCAAAAATATTATAATAATTATAAAATAATAAAAGAAAAGAAAATTAATTGGGCTAGGCTGAAATTATATATGTTGGGCGGCTAAAATTTGGACAGAGGAGGGAAGTGAAATTTTTGGACCAAAAAAACGGGGAAATGACCCAAATTAGGGTTCTCTCCCCCTTCCCTCACTCGTCTCGTGGTCCAAATTAGTGTTCTCTCTCTGCTTCTTCACTCAATGTTTCTCTCCGTCTAAATTAAGATTGAAGCTATGTTTAGATTGAATTCATGGGTCAACGAGATTAAATTGGAATTCAAGGTTCAATTAGGGTTCAAGCCTTGATTTCGATTCTAACATCTATCGGTCGATCTTCATTCATTTTGATTTTGAGGTATAATCATCACTTTAATGGGGTAAATTTAGGATTTTAAAAATAATATTGATGTGTGAAGGGATAGTGATAATTTTTTAAGGATTTATGTTCTTGTTTTGATTGTCTTACTACCGTAATTAGTTGCTAGATGTTTATGTTTATTTTGGTGAATAATATGACTTAAATTTAGGGTAAATGGTAGTAGTATAATGATTTTATAAATATAAATGATACCATAATACTTTTAAATTTAGGCTTAAATTTACAAGAGGTTTTTTTTAGCAAATGAATGTAAATTTCTAGGCCAATTTGGTATTTAGATTGCTAATTTGTCTTCTCCAGAATGGTGTCTTCAAACGATATGAAACTTGATGAGTCATGTGTAAAGCTACAATATCTATTTGTTAACGATCTTAACAATCTAAATTGTTGACTTGCATATGCCTATTACTTGGTACAAATTTTGGTATATGGCAGATAACCTCTTTCTTTGACAGCTTAAAAGTATCATAGCTATCAACAACATCTTCGCTCTTGTTCTTTTTTGCATCTCTGGGTCTTATAATACAAAGTACAAAGTATGGAGATCTCCTCCCCTACCTAGTTCGTCTGTACTATGTAGATAACTACTTAAAGAAACCAAATGACCTTGTTTTTTTCAATGCCTGCTTCCATTAGATGTTAAACAAGTCACTGCTATTGATATGATGTTGCGGTGAATATCAATTTGTTAATTTTTGTAGGATCTAGACCTGCATGATATAAATAAAGTAGTAAAACTGTAATATGATTCATATTAAAGAAAAAAGATACTACCTGTATGGTGTTTTACTTAATAGTTAATAATAAATTGATGATATTGTTCGCGGCTTGATTATTAAAGGCACGTCCAAGGAATTTATGACAATCTGAATGACAGAATGAAGCAAATGCACGGTTTAGATGTTGATCCAGTTACCGATATAGTTATTTGATGTGGTCAGACCGAGGCATTTACCGCGACAATGTTTGCAAGTAGGCTTTTTATTGTTGTACATTTATCTTTTGCTAGTGGATTTCTAGGAATTTATCTAAATTGGGTTTTGTTTTCACAGTAATTAATCCAGGTGATGAATTAATATTGTTTGATCCTTCATTTGAAACATACTCCCTCTGTCCCTCCCATTTGTTTACACTTTCCTTTTTTGGATGTCCCTTCCAATTGTTTACATTTCAAAACTTTCCAAAAATAGTAAGATTTTTATTATTTTTAAAATAACTACATCCACTACTTCTCTCCACTATACCTACTTTATACATATAATATTAATCGGTCCCACTACTTTACTCAATTTTTTAACTTTCCTCCACTATTTTATCATTTTTCTTAAACTCCGCGCCCCACCCAAATGTAAACATTTGGGAGGGACGGAGGGAGTATGATACATGTATAACTATGGCAGGAGGAGTGCCAATAAGTTTCTGGGAATCATTTGTTAGTTAATACGACCGATTTATGTGTTTTAACTTGGATGTGCATGCCCAATGGCTTTAATTGATTATTAAGATCAATATTGTAGGTATATGTTTCCCTTGAGCCGCCTTGCTAGACATTAGATGCAGAAAAACTTATGAAGTTTTTTACTGCAAGGATAAAACCTATGGTATTGAACATGTCTGCATAATCTTGTATATTTGTAATTTTTCGGTAAATTGAGGAAGGTTACAGTTGTATGAGTTTGCATAGTACTGCACAATAGAGAACATCATTATTGCAAGAATGAACAATATATAATCTGGAACAAATTCACTTGCTAACAAGGCTTAGTGACAGATTATTCTAACCTTAAATGCTGAATGTATATGTTGATCGCCGTTTATTTGCAAAGTCGTCTTCCTGAAAATCTTTGTTGCTACTAGATGCATGCTGTTGAACCAAGGAACTACGAGAGATTTTTGTTTCTTTCTTGTAAATTTGAAAACAACGGGAGATAGCATTACTCAAGAGGCATTTATTTGTTTGAAGTAATAGTATTTATTGCTAAGAAGTATTTTCAAGGGTTTGGTCACCAAGCTTAACATATACCTGCTCCTTTGATTTTGTCTTTGGGATGATCCATAGTACCTCGAACGCAAAAGGATGAAGAAGGAAAAGAAGCACAAGCAGCAACTGGGTAAGCCTAGGAGCAGGGAGACAACTCCATCTCTAGCAGCACTCTGTGATACTAGAGAACTTGTTGGTACTAGATGTATTTTACCAAACTTGATCCATTATATTGTAATAATTCATGTGTTCATATTTATGATTTAAATTGAGTTATTAATGTAATTATTTTTGGAGTATCTCAATTTATTTTTAGATTTAAATATTTGACTATTTATGATTATATTTATAAAAATAAAAGAAAAAAAGAACAAAACAAATTATTGAATATGAATTTTTAAGAATTATTTATGTGGGCCCCATTGTGGGGCCCAAATTTATGAAAGAAATTCTAAGATCTGTTGCAACACATTACGTATGTATGTTACTATAGAGACCAAAGTACGTTGCTATTTAGATCTATTGTAACAGGATTTGCTGTGTTGCAATAGAGTAGCTTCTATGTTGCTATAGATACATATACTAACTAGCTACGGGTCAACATAGCTTTGATGTTGCCTTAGCCCTTTTTGGGCCTTTAGAAACATTTTTTCGTGTCTATAGCAACACAATTAGGGTGTTGCTTAAAGCAATCTATGGCATAGTGTTAAGATAACATTTGAAGTGTTATTAAAGATGTAATGTAACATCGGTAATCTTAAACTAAATTGATGTTTTGTTTATAAGAGACATTGGTTTCTATATAATAAGTTGATGTCAAACCTCGATAGGATATCAGTTATTTGTTAGGTTTGACTGGTATATGAATCCTGTTCTTGCATACATATAAACCAAAACAATATCACAATAGCCAATTCTATTTTCATCAACATCTAATACCACCAGTTTTTTAAGATCCAAACATCCAATATATTAGCACCATTTTACATCCAAACATCCACCGAAATTAAAACATCTACATTATGGCCATAATTACACATAATTAGCTTTTACCAATATACAAACATCTACATTACAAACTTTAAGTCTGAAATTACTACAAATGCTCCAACTTTATAATTTACTTTTACTTTGGCTGCAACACATGTTATACACGGAACATGTGTTAAGTTTTACTTAGTATAGATAATTATTGTCCCTTACGTATTTCAAAGGCTGCAACTATTGTCAACATTGAGATACCCGGAGGGCCAGGAGAATTTTATGCTTTCTCATATATATTTCAAAAGAAAGCAAATGTGTCTCCAAGGAATTAGGTGAGTGCTTCTGAAGCAACTTTAAATAATTTATGGCTTCCAACAAAGGGTCTTCGACCTACAACAATATATTTACTTCCCAATACAATTGCTCAAGGCATGATACACAATATTCATTTTATCAAAATTTTGCAATTGAAGAGGAGTCCAGGGTGACCTGCAACAGCTTTTTTTCATGAGGATCTGGATTACCTAGTTCAACATGCGACATCCCTGCTTTTGAGACATTAACACTTGATTCCTCAGTTTTTACTTCCGCCTCCTGGAAAAACCGAAAATTAGAAAATAAATTGAACATAGAGGAAAGAAAACTAATAAATTACGTGAAACATTTGAAATACTTTCTTAGCTCGCGCTTCTGTCATTCTCTATCTTTGCCTCGTCTTCTTCAGCAGCAGATTTTAGAGGGGCATCATACAGATTTATATAGCATCTGCAGCTTAACTTAATTAATAAACATGTAAAACTAGGAATGCAATTGTGATTGATCAGCGGACTTTCTTGATTAGTATGATCAGCTTGCAGCATGCATTTTACACAGTAACTATTTGCAGCATTCCTTTTACACAGTAGCTATTTGCCTCTTAAACTAGCTATTTAACATCAAGCACACTCGAGTCTTGTAAATCATTTACACCCTGTTCAAATGGTACTTAAGTACCATGATCCGCATGATTAAGCATTTATTAAAATGTTAATAAATAATACTAATTACAAACAATAAGGAAGTAGAATTTTATTTAGACTTTGAAGCAGAGGCATTTTTTTAAAAGCCTTAATAGATTAAAGAGCAATACATAGCCTTTACATAGAGATTACTAGCTTGGTGTCTTACAATTGATCTGAGACTTTGTTGGCGCTCATTTATTGTCATCTGCCTCATCTTACTGTTACTTCTCAATCTAAACATTCTTTTTACCATATTAACAAAACATAGCATTTTAGAATTAATTAATTTCCTTTTGGAACAAAAGAGGACAATGATCAGAAACAGAAAATCCAAAATCTGATTCCATCCATAATGACTAAGTAATCTTATAACAAAATGATGCCAAACTTATAAGATAGAAAATTGTTATTACAAAATAGGCTTACACTGCCAAACTTTTACTAGTGAACTCTTTAATTTCATAGAAAGAACATAGAGTTCAGACCTTAACAGAAGAAACCAACACCCAAACTCAATAAACTCCCAGATTTATAGAGAAAAACAAGAAAGTTTGTACAAAAATTTGAGGAAACATTAACCCAACCTTATTAATTAAAGATGGGTTCAACTAATGGTAGAAAGAAAATCAAGAAATTGAAGACGTGTTGAACTAAATATGCTTCATTTATACTTAATTGAAATTAGGGTTTATATATAAGTTCTTAGAATGGGGTTCTGTTGTGAAATTGTAGGTAAATACGGGGTTGAACCTTGAAGAGGGAGAGGGAGAGGGGGAGGGAGATAGAGAGAGAGAGAGAGACTGGGGAGGGTGAAGTGAGGTGAGGGAAGAAGAAAGGGGGATACATACAATTGTTCTCTCGCTATTTTTTTGTTTATTTTTAAATTTGAGATTAGACAATATTTATGTTTTAAACCCATGTCTATAAATCCTTTAACATTATTTAAAAATCAAATGATGTTAAAAAACCTGTTAATATCGGTGGCTTTTCAGACCGTTATTAAAAGGGTGATGTCTTTTACTCTGTTTCTTGTAGTGCCATCAGGATTCATGCTTATATGCCTCTGAGTAAGAATATTTTCAATGACATCTCCTTATTTCTTCATGTTGACTTCTTGCCCTCTGAAATTTATGTATGTAGGAACATATGATCCAAATAATATTGACCATCATCCAGTATCCTTCTTCTGTTATTAACAAGAATCATGTTTGACCATAACCTTGAAGTTTCATCTTCAACTCTTAGCAAATAGTGAATGTATTTCAATTGCTTTGTACACATGATCATCAGTTCATCAAGTGAAAGAACTTGAATTTGATCATTTTGTAATAAGAGTAAGATCTTCTATTTAGATTCAGATCTATTATGTTTGTCAAGTATAATCTTCACAGCTTCAAGTTTATTTAGATGATCAGCAGTTACTTTCGGACCAAGACTATCAACAAGTGTGAAGTTCAAAACTTTAAGTTGACAAGTTTAGCTTCATGATGTCATATTCCGGCTCTTGTGAATGGTTCAATCAACTTGAGATTCGTGGCTTGTACTAATCAAGACTTCTTATCTCCCATGGTATTAGAACCAAGTAAACCATCCATACTTATTCCTCCAGGAGTAAAGCTCAATTTATCATTAAAAATGAGATCAACATTTTTTCTCCATTTGTATTTATTCTTGATCTTTAGAAATACTTGAGCTCTCCTTTTCTACTCTTTCATGTAACATCTTCATATTTGTACTCCTCCAGCTATTCCTCTCACATCTTTTAAGTATATTCTTGTATACTTGATCTGCTTTGTCCACATCAATTCTGATTTTTCCTTCATGTGCCCTTTCTTCTCTGTCAAAAACCATTTCTTCTTTCTTGAAGTTTTCAGCATTGACAGGTTCTACATAAGCAGAGAGAATCTGTAAATCTATCCGAAATAAAACTTCTTCTTCTTCAGTTTTCACAAATCGGGAATTATTATCACTCAATCAATGTCAGCAAAAGAATCAGAACTTGTAATTTTGTCATCAGGAATTGAACTAGGAATAACAAGAAAAGCTTCTGTATTAGATCCATGTGATCTATACTTAGAGACTTGAGTTGACTGTGTCTTTTGATTTTGAATTCTAGTTCCAGTTTGAACTTTCACTGCATCAGAGGTCTCCTTCTCTTGTTTGTCACCATCATCATCAGAATTGGTATTTCTCCTCAAAATTGATTCAGGTTGACATTTTTTCTTTGATAATTTCTCCCCCTTTTTGGCATCTAAACTTTGTAAAAGAGAGAGAATAGCATCCAACTTTGAATTTGTAGCATTTTGACCAGCTTCCAAAGCTGTCAGCTTCTCAGACATGTGATCTTCTTTTGCTTCCAGGCTAAACACTCTCTTTATCAAACCACAGTGTTTATTTGTACCTTTAATAATCACAGAAAGATCAGCAATCTCTTATCTAAGATCAACATTATCTTGCTTGAGGGCAGAGACAGAAGAACGCATTCCTTTGACTAACACTATAGTGGATTTGATAGATGCTCTCATATCAGAATTTGAAACTAATTGGACAGCATGATCAGCTAAAGTCTGAGCAGATTCAACAGAGATTTTCTTACTAGATAATCTCCCAGAATGATTCCATTCATGAGCCCTATGAGGATGAAGAGTAGGAGCATGAACAAATGATGAACCAAAATTAGACAATCTAGATGCGTCAATACAAGCTTTCAGAGAAGCAGTATCAAGATTAGCATCATCAGAACCATCATGATCACCAAAAGATTTCTCAGGAATATCAGAATAAGAATTAGGAACTATGCCTTTGAGCTTTAAATCAGGATTTGACTTAGAAGGCTTAGTTACATGTGTAAATCGTGTAAGAAAAGAACCATGAGTACCTAAATCTCTCTGTTCTTTTAAACTAATCTCATCACTTCTCTCACATATATTACTTTCAATAGTAATATTTTGCTCACTATTTTCACTCTTTTCTACCTCTCCTTTTGCCAGTTCAAGAGACTACATCTCAATAATTCTGTTTTTCTCTAAATCTTTTCTGACAAACTCACTAGAAAGGCTCAACTCTCCAGAAAAAGAAGAAATAAGAGGTGGAAAAGAATAGTGGTCTGGATTCATATAAATAGAGGTAGTCCTATCAATAGGTCTATTCATAATCATTCTCTCAGATAAGATAGAGTGTAAAAGATTTATACCTTGAGCAGTAGAAACCATTGGTATGGCCGTGAGTGGGTGTGCCAAGATGGCTTCGGTCTTATCTTGAGAAGTGATCAGTACATCTGGATTTGTAGAATCAGGAACATCTTCGTCAGGACTTGTCCTTGTGTCAAGAATTTGCGGGTTGTTAGGAATTGACCCCATATTAGGATTTGATACTAAGTCTGCAATAGTACTTTGAACTGTTGGTTCTTGTATGACTTGAGGTGTAGAAGCTTCTTCAATCCTTTGAACTGTAGGTTCTTGTGTGCTTCCCTCAAAGATAGGGTCGTTGATAACAACATCCAATCCAACAATGTCCTTTTATTAGCTTCCATGTCTTGTACTTTCTTCAGAATATCATTAGGCACATAAATATTACTTTCTTGAGCAATGTCAGGAATAGCCAAATGTGATATTATGATTGCACCTACACTTTAAGCAGGTGGTTCTTGTGTAGCTGGGGCATTAACAGGTGCATCTTCACTTTGAGAAGATGGTTCTTGTGTATTGTAACCCTTCTGTGGTGATTGAAGTTTGGTATTTTAAGTTTGAAAAACCGTGGAAGTCTGTGATTTTCTCTTAATAGAATTCTGCAGACAAACTTCCATAGCAATTTCAACTATCTTGGCTGCTTGAGATTTAGTAACTGTCTTATCAGGAATTATCACTGTCTTGTCAAGAATTGCTTGAGACCTGTCAGGATTTAACAGTGACTTTTCAGGATGTGTAGATGCCTGATCCAGAGCAATAACAACCAACACTTTAAGACCATCTGATTTATTTTGAACCTTTTCTACTGCATTCATCAGTCTCCTTTTCTTAGGCTTAGCAGCTGCAATAGAGCTTTGGTCTTGTTCTGCATTAGCACCAGTAACCTTCACTATTCTAACAGGCATCTTGAATACAATTGGACCATCACTGTCACTCTCAGTGTCTGATGGTTCATCAATCAGCTTAACACCAACTCTAATTTTCCTTTTCCTTCTACTTACATTCTCCTTAATTTTTGTTACTGATAAAACATTTTTCTTCCTTGCTCCACCTTTTTGCTCTAAAAATTTATGTAAATATGAGACAACCTTTAGACTTTATTGTCTCTGAGACACATCAGTCTTAGCTATTGTCTTTGATTTTGCAACTGATTCCTTTTGAGAAGAATCGGAGGTGATAGAGTGTTTCGATTTAAGTGAAGAAAAATAGACACTTTGGTCAGGAATAGGGTAGGATGTGCCCTATACTTGTAAGGCATTTTGTTAGACAGAAATACCCACAATTCTTGTGGTAAAACTTTTCCTCTCCTAAAAATATCTTTATTTTTTGCTAAATCAGTCTAAGATTTAAAATTGATTTGAAAGATCCTCAGAACTTCATTTGTTTCAAAACGTTCACCGCGTAAAAGATATGTAAAAATTGATTGTAAAAACCTATTATAGCCAACACCATTTTGTTGTAATCAGAAAACATTGTGTAATATCAAATGAATCATGTCATAAACCGGTGTTCTTGATCGTCCTCTTTAAATAAAATCAGGTCTTGTCCATCACTAGCTGAGATAAATTTGCAATCCAAAATCAAGAATTTAATCATGATTTCTTCCCCTCAGCATTTGTATTGATGAATTTATTAGAAAAATAAAGAATCTCATCAGCATTGTTCAATCAGTCAGACATTGACAAATCATTAATAATGTAAACCACATGATTAGATCCATGCAAAACTCCCCATGTAACTGTATTGTTTGTTCCTGATTGAATAGATCTCCACTTCTCTCCCTCAACTTGTGCATTATCATCAGGATTTGCCTTCTTTCCTGATTTAAGATTTTTTCCCCAAGTACAACATTTTCATGATTACATTCTTCTCTCACCAAGTCATAAAGATTATTGAAGTTGAGATGAGAAGTTTTAGGACCATCAGTATTTGCATAAAGTTTGGCTTCATAAATGTTTCCATGTCTATAAGCTTTGAAAATAGTTTTCTTTATGATCTTATGAACTACTTCATAGTGCGTATCATATAACACGACAAAGAAACCCTTGTCAGTAATTTGACTAATGCTCAACAAGTTGTGCTTCAGTCCATCTACCAGAGCTACGTTTAAGATGATGACATTTCCAATGATTATATTGCCATATCCCAATGTTTTTCCTACATTTCTATCTCCATAGGAAACCATTGGGCCAGCCTTCTCCTCATATTCTGACAACGGGAATTTAGTTCCAGTCATATGTGCTGAACAACCATTGTCCACGACAAGCACATTCTTTTTGTTTCCCTGTAATCAGAAATATGGAAATCAGTCATAAATTTTTATAAACCTGCGTTTGTTGGGTCCTTTTAGACATCTTATGTATTTTTGCATTAGTAGATTTCTTGTCAGGATTTGATCCATTAGGAATTACTCCGTCAGGATTTATCTTGACATTTTTAACTCTATAAGATCTATGCACATTCAGTTTAGCAGTTCTATTTAAAATATCAATTTTATTGAATTTTGGTAAAGGTTCAAGATTATTGTTATAACGACTCGTATATTTTTTTCGCCTTATTTAAATATGTAATTATTGAATAATTAGATAAGTAAAATATGTGTATGGGTTCTGTCAGCCGTGTGTTATTTTATTATTGGTTATGTGTGGTTAGTGGTTTACGAGGATTATTTGTATAATTGTTTGCTGAGATGTATTGTCTCGTTATTACTTTTAAAAGTGGTTATATGGCAGATTTATTTGCATAAATATTTGGATTGTTTCTAAAATTGTTTTTATGATTTTATAATTGCAATAATTATTATTAGGATTTTATGAAATTTAGAGATCAATATTTCATCAATTATTTAGCCCTGTATGATTTTCTGATTGCATTTATTCGAAAATACATATTTAATTCTAAAATTGTTCAAAAAAATTATGAAACTCATATTTATTGAAGTTCGGAATATTTCGAGAATTTTAAAATTATTTTGGGAATTTTTTGGAATAATATCACCCCTCGTTGATTCGTTTAATTGCAAAAATCGAGTATAAATTGCATTTCAAAAATTGTTTTAAAATTTTGAAATTAATGTTTTTATTAACTTCGGGATATTTGTAACATTTTAAAAGTATCTTCGTGATTTTCTGAATTTGTTTTAAATACAGCTCGGCTCGTTA
Organism: Apium graveolens; assembly: GCF_009905375.1. Lineage (NCBI taxonomy): Eukaryota > Viridiplantae > Streptophyta > Magnoliopsida > Apiales > Apiaceae > Apium > Apium graveolens. The sequence continues at coordinate 182,447 of NW_027418334.1, forward strand.
AATATGAAATACGGTACGAGTTGCGTTTCAAAAATACTCTACAAATCATGAAAATTTTATTTTATGGACTTTTAAATATTTAGAGATTTTTGGTAGTAAAATTTCAATTTTTTTGAAAATTTTTAAAGAATAGTTGATACATAAATTAAACGAGAAACGAATCAGAAATTTGTATAATTGTGAGCCCGAACACGTGTAAAACAGGCAGGCTCTAAATTTTCAATTGCCTGAAACGTGGCAGGCTGTGATTTTTTATATTATTTTATTTTATTAACCTCCTCCCCCCCTTTCTCACCTCCTCCACCCTCCCTTCTCAATCTCTCTCTTCGAACTCTCTCTTGGTTCTCTCTTTGTTCCTCTCGATCTCCCCTGTGTTCTAATCCCTCCTTCACTCCTTTCTTTTTCTCTTATTCCTTCTTTTTTTTTGGTAGGTATCCGGCAGCTTGGATTTTCCGGCCATCTTGGCTGTTTGCTCCGATTTTTTGCTTAATTGCTATATATATATATATATGGGTTGTATGTATACATAAGTTGGGTGGAGAGTTTTGTTGTGTGAATTGATTCTGTGCTTTTGTTTTCTTGGCTCTCGCCGCCCCTCACCGAAAACGGTGAGGATGGTGGTGGCGCGTGGCCGCTGACTCGCGGTGTGGTCTCATGTTGCCTGTGTTGTTGCGGTTGTTTATATGATGTTAAACTGAAATTATTCGAAAATATTATTGAAAATCTCGAATGAAAATCTATATTATTTATTCGGACTATTTTAGTAAGAATTTTGAAAAAAAAATACCGAAACTATTAAAGTTAGTTGCGAGGGTATTTTAAATCAATAGGATTTGTTTGGAAACCCGACAAGTATCAGGCACCAATAAATCTTATCGCCGTCGGCGATGAGCCTCGGCGAGCCTACGGTGGACGGTGATGACGCGGTTCTGAGTCCTAATATTTTAAAATAAATAAAATTAGTGTTCTATTTTTATTACAGATCGAATTAGTTAATTAGTAAATATTGTATTATTGAATTGTATCGGTGATTGGGATATTTGGAATGGAATGGTGATTTATTATAGTTGTTATTGTTGTGACGTTGATTTATTTTTCGGCGGGTAGTCTGATAATCAAAGGAGACGCTGCCTGATAAACAAACTACGGAAATATGAGAGCTTATCTGATGATTATCGGGACATCGAGCGAATGTATATATATATATTTTTTATATGAACTTGATTGTTTGTTGTGGTGAATATTTTGGTCAAAACCCACTAACCCTAATTTCGTAAAATGACGAGTATACGTATTTTCTGAAAACGAACACTAAATCGATTTTCGAGAACGTGAACCCTAACTGATGCGTGTATTATAATAATATGTATAATTACGAGTCGGGATTTTATATCGTATGGGTAGGTTTGTTAGCGAAGATATGTCAAGCATACCTAGATATCTAACATAGAGTGTTTTGACCCTGTAGGTTCTAGTCGGGAAACTGAAAGTGACATTGGGCTAAAGATAACCTAGTAATCAGTTGGCAAGCGCAGCAAGGTTCCCAAGCAAAGGACCCGAGTGTTAAAGTCGGATCCAGGATAGTCAACTAGTAAGGCGATAAAGTTGAGCGTCCAAGTCAGTCCAAGGTCAATCGGTGTTAGTTGTAAAGCTCTGCAAGGCAAGTACCCCTGACCATTCTTTTATGGTTCAGTATATATGAATAACTAATGTTTTAATCTCGTAATGGTACAAAAATGTTTTAAGTTATGTATCCCCTGTATCTAGAAATGTTGTTTAAAATATGTTTTGGGGAAAAGTAACTTGTAAAAGGACCTATAAACGTGATTAAAATGAAAAGAAGTTTTATATAGTGTGTTGTGACAGAATGGTTTTAAAAAGAAATAGGTGTTAGTGATTTTGGAAACTGGATAAAGAGAATGTTTTGATTCACCTATGTCGTGAAAAGTTTTGATCCACCTATATCGTGGAATGTTTTGATCCACCTCTGTCGTGGAACTTTGGAAAGACGCAAAAAGGGAATTCAATTGATCTATTATAATTGAGTAGGCGTAAGTGGCTAATTCGGTTGGGCGCTCTGTTTAACCGATTAGTCCAGCGTTGGGGAAAAGACCTAGCTAGTCTTTTCCCAAGTTCTGAAACACTTTCTTTATTCTGGATGGCCGTTAATCGCTGTCCGGTGAGGGTAGACTGATCAGCTATCTTCACCCATTGAATGTCCAATACATTTGATTGATTCGGTTTTCAAAATTGTTTAACAAATTAACTTGTTGAGAAAAATGATTTCAGAATGAAATAGCATTCTAAGATTTAACTCTGGTATTTATACACATCACACGATTGATATTGTTATTTTTAGAGCATGCTAGTTTTGAATATCTAGTTTATGATGTTTTACAAGGTTTTGCAAATGAGCTATATCTCTATTCATGTCACTGTTTTATCGTATACTGTTTTACTTGTTATTCGTATAGTGGTACTGCTGATCAATTGATTATTCACCCTTGCAGAATGTTTTATATATATATTCCAGATGCCTAGGAGATTCTTCCGTGATAGTCATGGCAGAGTTCCAGTGCCTTCCATGTTAGGCTCCTCTGAGGTAGTTGTGTTAGAGCAAGGATGGTCTGTTGAGTTTTTGTATTAAGATAATATCGTTTAGATTGTTTGTAGTAGGTTGTTTTATAGCAGATATAACCTAATTCATACTTAAACCTTGAAATGGTCTTGGTAAAGGGGTCGTGGTTTTGTATAGCTAGTGATTTGAGTTATATTATTTTTATTATTGTTGTTAGTGACGTCAACTTCTGACCCCGGGGTTTAAGGCCGTCACAGTTGGGTATCAAAGCTACAGGTTTGAGTTTCTGATTTAGGATAGGAGTAGAGTCAGAAGAGTTTAGGAAGGTTTATATATAGATGTGAGTCACCAACTCAATCAGAGGAGCGAGTCTATGAGTTCAGTCAAGGGTTTCGAAAAACGTAATCCTGACGTTTATTGAGGATTGGTTGGATCTGCCTTAGCCTAAAATACATCTCCTTCGTATATGTATTATTGGTAAGCTTCGATAGATATTTTAGTTTTCCTCTCGAGAAAAAATGAGGTCTGATCACGAGAATTCAGCTTTTGCGCGGATTCCTTTGGTGTGTCAGTTACAGAGACACCCATATTATCCCTAAAAATAGCATTTTCGACATCGAGGATTGTTGATGGACCAAGTGTGTTACCTCGGTGAGTTCGGACAATATGATAATAGTCGATGGCTGCTATGACAGCCAAGTTCCGTAAAGTACGGGGATCAGTACTGTTGTTATATTTTAAATCATATACGCATTTCTTGAGACACCTTTTGCTTCCAGAATATTATTTACCATCTAATAAGATGCTTGTTTATCCCTAAGAAAAGTCAAACTTGAAGCAAGTGACTTAAGGTTCTGTTGATTTATCATAAATTCAGATTTCCCTTCCTATTTGTGAATTTTCTATCTAAACATCGTTTCTTTCCTCAGTGATTATTTCGGTTGATTGGGGAAAACAATGCATATGATTGACTATTGGTTTGTATGACAAAGGGTCTGTGTGGATGCCACCGATTTGTATTGTGAACTGTGCGATACTAAGACTGGCAATCTTATGTACTCGTATGGTTGCTCTCAGTCATACCTACATTTCTTCACGGTATCTTCTTATTCGATTCACTTGATTGGAAATTTCTATTTGATATTCTGTGTTAATGAATTTATGCGATTAATGGTCCCGTTATTGAGAGCAAATAAGAGTGACTGTCGGGAGGAACGAGGAGTCCTAATCAGGATATTATTTAAGAATAATGGTAACCGCTGAGAGTTCAGGATCTAATGATGGAGTTATAGCTTGAGGGAAAAGTAAATCAGTGATTGATGAATCGCTTGTGGGTTAAAAGAAATCATCTATAGAGAAATGGTGGTTGAAATTTGGACTTTGGTGCCTAGAATAGCCCAGCGTTCCTTAAATTGACCTGATTTATCAGTTTTGTTCAATGTAATTGGTGGTTGATATAGCCAGCCAAGTCTTGTAGTATATTAAAGTTGATGTGGTAATTGAGTAGTGAAAGGAAGTTAGCAGTTGCTATTATATTAAGGAGTCGTGCGACGGTGTTTAGTTTCTTTGTGTTTTAGTTTTCCTGGAACTGTTGTTGATTCTGCTACTGTCATTGTTGTTGTGATTGTTAGTACTGTTAATCTAGATTTCTTTTTGTAATGGACCCCGATATTAAAGACATGGGTATTGTAGCTTGGGCAGCATTTTCCTGATACAGATTGCACCATTTAAATAGTGATATCTTTTTGTAAAATATTTTTGTTATGTTTTGAATAAACTCATTTATATATTTCAGGAAGATGCCACCCAGGAAAGCTACCCAGTCTAAAGAAAATAGTAGTAGTTTTGCGGAGGGTCCAACTATAAATGAAATTCTAGACTTGTTGTGCCAGCAGCAGTAACAACATTTGTAGCTAATCCAACAGGTTCACAGCAGCAACTACTATTGCAGCCGCCACAACGAGGAGTAAACCAAAGTACTAATTTCAAATCTTTCCAGAGTGTTAAACCTCATGAGTTTAAAGTGAACATAATCCAATAGTTGCTGGAGCATGGTTAAAAGAGATGGAGAAGTTTTCAATCTTGTCCAAGTAGGTGAGAATCGTAAGACTGATTATGCAAGTTACTTCTTAAAGGATAAAGCGAATTACTGGCGGGAGTCAACCAGAGCGTTAGAAGGAGAAGGCCCTGTTCCATGGGCTAGATTTACTGAATTGTTTTTGGAAAAGTATTTCCCAGATTGTGTGCGGAGTCAAATGGAGATTGAGTTTTAGAGTTGAAGCAAGGCGATAGAAGGAGCTCATATGAGGCTAAGTTCACACAGTTGGCTAG